>NW_024582056.1:22700387-22998892 GCF_017639235.1 Corvus kubaryi
TCCTCTCCTCTCCTCTCCTCTCCTCTCCTCTCCTCTCCTCTCCTCTCATAAATGTGCCTGGTAAAGTTATGGGGAAGAATATTCTGGAAGATATTGAAAAACTTCCTCATTAGGGGAAGTGGAAGGGCAGGCACTGATCTCTTTTCTCCTGTGACCAGTGACAGGACCCAAGGGAATGGCTTGGAGTTGTGTCAGGGTAGGTTTAGGTTGGATATCAGGAAAAGGTTTTTCACCCAGAAGGTGGTTGGGCACTGGAACAGACTCCCCAGGGCAGTGGTCACAGCACCAAGCCTGACAGAGTTCAAGAAGCATTTGGACAACGCTCTCAGGAACATGGTGTGACTCTTGGGGATGGTCCTGTGTAGAGGTAAAAGTTGGACTTGATGATCCTTGTGGGTCCCTTCCAACTCAGAATGTTCTGTGATTCTGAGTTAAAAATTGTTGTAGATGGAATTTAGTGTTGGTTTTACCTGCTTCATGCATTTTTGTGGCATTTCAGATTTCTTTTCTTTAATTAAATACACCATCTACTGTCACTGTTCAGGTGGGTAAAGAAGTATGTATTCCAAAGAATGCAGGACTTAGGTTCTAAAGTCACAGCATCCTTTTCCTTTCCCCATAGGCTGTGGCTGTGAAGACTGTAGGGTGTCATAGAACTGGTGTCTCTGCAGTGTTATGTGGGACACTTAATTCCCAGGTCACCTTAACTTGTTGGAAGACAGAGGACTTCCTTTACTACTCATCCATACCATTCACTTTTGTTTCACTGACTATGGTTGTGGTAGCTATTGAGTTTATAAGAGCCAGTACTTTGTATAATAAAGGTTATCGATTTATCAAGTGAAATACTGAGCAAGTCATAACAGAGTACAGTGGCTCATGTGGTTTCCTGTCCTAGGCGCACCTCCTTTATTCGTGCTGTATGAGTGACACTGAACAAAGTGAGGAAACAGAAAGGGATGGCAACAGATTTGGAGTAGAATATATGATGTATGTATCATGTAGTCTTTTAGACAGGATTTGCTGGGTCTGAAAGTCTAGAAGTGAAGATCCATACTGTTTTCCTGAGACAATTAAGTACAGTAGTAATCTCAACTGATTACAAAAAATGGTGAGACCCCTATGTCCTATGATATGCTACTTAAAAACCTAGAAATAAGATCCAGTCCTAACTCTTAGATCTTTTTATTACTGGGGGAATTCTGCATTGTGCTCTGTCTGGGCGTGGTGTATGCTTTTGGGTAGAAGGATGAACTGACCTGGGCTACCATTATCTTACCTCCTAGCACTTGTCCATTCGTATTATGGGGACATTCTGGTGAGGGATGCAGTACCCTGAATGTGAAATTCCCTGATAACTGGGTGGCTAAAAGCTAGATCTGGATTTTTATGCCAGCGGCCATCTCTATTTAAAATGCAAGATAGATTAATCTCCTCCCCCAACATTATCAGAATCCCACAGATGGTGTTATTATAAATAAGTTCTGTTTATCTAAAAGTATTAGCATGTAACTCTAGGAGGAATGGTTGTTGTCATGTGTGGTTCAGATCTTTATAGATGTTAGGGGTTTCTTTTGCCTCCAGCAAGATGAATATACAAAAAAAAAAAAAAAAAAAAGAAAAGAAAAGAAAATACATATACTTGTTTTACTGGAATATACACCCTCTTGTAGGCTCTTATTTGTGAATATGTAGCTGAGCAACTGAAGTCAAGGAAGGAAAAAGTGCTAATCACAAGTGTGCAAATAACATCCATGAGAGTCATTTTAGCTAAAGCTACCATAGCAGTGCTCATTGTCATAGGCAGATAATTAAAACTGGAGAAAAAGAATGATCTTGTTGCATAGGAACATAAGGGTTAAGAAATAATTTTAAGGATGGCGAGTTAGGATAGGTAGTTTGGGTGAAGATAGGGTTGGTAATGAAAAAACCTTCTGGAAAAACCAAGCTACAATCAATTTTTAGACACTTCTGTAAAGAAAATGAGGTAATCCAATCAAGGAATGCAAACAGAGCCATTTGGTTAGATGACCAATTACATTGGGGCAACAGTGACTCATTAATATTTGTGCCATATGTTTATGAAGAATCCAAAGGCTACATTAAGCAAACTTGAAGTGACTGGGACTTAACAGGTAACTCATGGAGAAAAAAAAAAAGGCCTAGAGAACTGATTAACTTTATTCCCTGGGAATGTTATGCCCCCTTTTCTGAACAAAGTCATACTCAATGCCCTTGCCCTACTGGATTCATGATGGACTTCATGTCTATGTTTTGCTCTGAATCATTTTGGATAACTGAGATTGGTGAGCTTTCTGTTTTCCTTGAAACATAGTCTGCTTTCCTTAAATGAAAAGAAATGTAGAGCTCTTTGCATTTACTCAGTCATTAATTAACCTGCAACAACTTAATGGCATCAAGGGACTGAGTGTGTTAAAAATAGACATCAAAGTCAATGACAACTTTGACTAACTTTTCTGGTTTTTGGTCACTTAAGCACTTAACTGTATTTAACTGAACTGGCTAGCTGAAATCATAATGATGTAGTATTATATATTAAGACCATCAAGGTTTTCATTGGTCCTATGCTTCTTACTCTCTTAGTCCACTTAATATCTAATGCCCTGTGTTGTTCTTTTACTCCAGGTCTCAAATAAAATTCTGAGAATCCATTGTTTCCTGTGTTGGTCAGTGATTCAGGCATAGGGAAACTGGTTTCTTTGCTGTTTATTGAAAATGGTAGTTTCCTTCCCCTTTGGAAATGAAAGTGCTGAACTGGAGAAATTGAAGTTCAAACTATGCTCAGGGTCATGATGTTTGACATAGTCAGATAGTTTGGTGTTCAGAGGGACAGTGTCATGGGTGACCCATGGGTGTAGAGAGCTTTTTAGCAATGGAAAATTTCCTAGTAGTGATAATCCAAGGTCAAATGTTGGAAGTTTAAAGTACAAACCAGAAAGTAATTCTGTTTCAGGATTTTATACTTTCATTTTGCTACCATCCTAACTTGGGGAGGGGGAGAATCTGTGTGACTATCTGTCTTTGTAGATTCTCATATGTTAATTGTTAAACCTCAGACCTCTTCCTTGATGCTAGAGAGGCCTTCAGACTAATTATATAGATTCTTGGCTATTATTTTTATATTGTATGCAAAATCAGCTGTTTTGATAATGTGAAAGCACTTTGAGCTTAGCCTGTACTTAAGACTTAGTAGGACTTACATGCTGTATCTGTAACTAGGATTTCATATGCTAGGGATTCTTTTAATAGATCATACTGCTCAGAAATTATAATATGGAGGTGAATATTCTCTTAGCTTAATTAATATAAGCTATTTAGAGTGGCAAACTAGGATGTGGGAGAATCAAACTCTGCTTTGGTGAAGAAAGTATTTGAGGCTAGGTTTCTTACTTGCTGCTTTGAAATCCAGGGAATGTTACATGGCCCCAAAACTCCAGGGGAGAGAAATGCTAAGTTTCAGTTTATAGAGTCAAGCCCCTAAATTTGTCTGAGGAGCAGGTCTTATGCCACTTCTTTTGCTTATGAGCACAATTCACCTGAGCTGTCTTAAGCTTTTTTTTGTGGACCATGCCATTTTCTTTGAATTCCACCTGTAGTAGTCTGCTGGCACCTGACCCACAGTTGGCATTTCCAATAGATGCCAAGGTTAATGGCAAAAATAGCAAAGACGAAGTTTACAGTGCCAAGTCTAACCCTTTTGTGAATCTAGCTCATGTGGGGTTTTGCCTAGAATTCATAAATACAATAGAAATCTTCAATGGGCTTCATAGATTTTTTGACTACTTTTCCCCCGTTCTACTACAGACTCTCTCTGTTCTAAAAAATTTCACAGTCTAACAGACTTTACTCCTAGGAAAAGTTTTCAGGGAATCAATCTACATTTTCACTTCTTCTTAAAGTGAAATAATGCATCACCATACTTAGAGTTCTGTACCCTCATTCCAGCCTCATGACTCGAATGTTTTCCTACTGTAAAGAATAATGCCTTAGTGTTGACACACTTCAATCCACAAGATGTCAGCTGTTAGGATTTTCTGCAAAGTGAGATCATGCTCTTTCAGGCCTGTTTGTGAGTCAGCTGAAAGGACTCTGCAGTGCTGGTGGGGAGGGACTTATTTTCATTCTGCGACAAAGTTGTTTTCTTCTTAATTAAGACAGTGGAAAATTTTACTTTGTCTTCGTTGTTGCAAAGTAGAGGATAGGAAAAGAGAAACTTGATTAGAACCTCCTATGTGCAGTGTTTTGGCCCTGACTAATCTGCCAAGTAAGAAGCAAAGGGTAATTTTTTTCTTTTAAATGTGTCTTAATTTCCTTCGTGTTCCTGTAAAACAGTGGAAGCTGAAGGAAAAAAGATGAGTCACAAATAAATAATGGAATTTTATCATTGTCCATAAAGGACAGTACATTGATTGATTATTTTTGGTTTGTATAAAAGCACTTGACTGAAACTTCAGACACAACAGCAATCATTATAAAGTACAGAGACTTTATTAGCTCAACATTTGAAAAAGTACTCCAACAAAAAGTTCCGTAGTGCCTTGGTCTGCCTCCATAGCCTCCTTGAGAGAAGCCAAGAAAAACAGCAAGGTTTTGTGGCATGGCTTGAAGGTCAATAAATCTTGGCTCTGCTAAATCAAGGAGGGAAATAAAAAATCTGGAACCAAGAACCCCTCACATGAAGTGTCTTGTGGCCGAGCTTGCTCCCAGGTAATTCAGGGCTCTGTTGGTCAAGACAATACCACTGGATGGGTCTCTAGGAAGAGGTGGATCCAAATTATTTAGGGATTCAGAGCTCAAAGTCAATACTTACACCAGTGCCACTAAATGGAAGGTGGCTGTGAAAGGAAGGCAGGAGGCATGACTGTGGCTGAGCAGAGAGGCAGAGTGACCACAGGCGCAGTGTCGCAGTGGGCCCTGGCAGCACCGCTCCTTAGTGCAGAGCTGCCCCAGGAGTTAATGCTGGCTGTGATCAGCACAGTGGATTGGAAACACAATGCTTTTGGTCAGCAAAGCTGTGGCTCCCCAAGGGTTTCTGAGCAGTGAGACAGGCACTGCTGTTCAGGAGGCCTCTCAGGCTGCATAACAGAGTGCATAAGAGCTGTATAAAGATAAACTGTGTTGGGTCGGCTATGTGCTCCCTGCATCACTCACATGCACAGCCCAAATCATCTTTCTTAGACAGGATTCCCCTTTATACTGCATGTAAAAATGGAGACGGCAGAAAGCTGTGTAGGACAGGGCAAAATGTGACTTCTCGGGGTAGGAGAGGGCTCATCATTTTCTAGCGATTTACTGGTGCTGTTGGAGCAGTGGTAGGCAAAATTCCTTGAGCAGTTCTATCTGCTTTCTGAGAGATTTTAAGATCTGTCCACTTCCGAGGTCCAGGCTGGTGGCAAGGTCTGTTCTGCTATGTTTACAACAAATTCTTTTTTACACGCGTTGTATTTTCTCCCAAATCAACACGTCAACTCAGATGGGATCAGTTTTTTGTGAGACCTGTTGGGGAAGAGTGCACATTTAGAACAGCTGCAAATGAACTAAATGCTAGCTGGAAATGGTCAGGCAACAGTCCAAGCTAGCATTAGAACAACAGAGAGGGTGAAGCAAAGTGATTATTTTTTTGCTGAATCAATAACTCTGTCCAGGTTAACTTCAAGGTGTTGCTTACTTCATTTCTGTGCATCACATAATTAATTTTTTCTGCATTTGGAGATCCAATTTGTGCAGCAAGCTTCCCACTGAGGCTTCGCCTAGGTTTTAGTTTAATTTAGCTAGTGGGTTGGTGTTTCTTCTGTGTGTTTGCTTCTCCTCCCTGTGCTTCTAAATCTAACTCCTCATCGGGAAAACAAGGAAGCATTGCGGTTAAAAGCCTAATGGAGAAGCTGGCTCTGGAAAGCAGTATTCTCACCCCCGGAGAAATCTTGGAAATGGTGCAAGTCTATGGTAACTAATGCAGCCTTTGCAATGATAAATTTAGTCCTTCATTTGCAAGCAAAATTGATGCACATTGCTAGGTCTTGATGACCTCTGCTTTTTTTTTTTTTTCTCTGTCAGTTTCCGCCTGTTTGCATAACATTGTGAGAGTTTGGAAAGAACTTCAGGCATTTCAGGACTAAAGGAATCAAGCAGTCACATCTCCAGCTTTTCTATTTGACACGAACAAACAAGAAAAAGAAATCTATTATACACTGCTCTGTATGGGAATGATTTGAACTACTCAGCAGTCTTTCTTTATAACTCTTTCCTTAAAAAGGTAAGTAACTCCTGCTCCAGTCAGTCACAAATTTCCAGCATAAAGGCTGGATTGAAAAGCCAAGGCACTGGAAAATAAGGCAGATAGATGTGGCCAATACATTTAGCTGGAAAAACTTTGCTAGCTATCATGCCCCATGCTGTTGTATATGATTATTAGTTGCAAAATAGCATAGCTTGAATGTTATTACTGAACATTAAAGAACATTTCACTTCTAATTACGGAATAAGGAGAAGAGCTTGCAACTTACCTACCAAACATTTTCTTTGTGCACATAAGAGTTTCCATTTTTAAAATCTTTTTCATTTAAAATCCCCTGCAAACAGGCTACTTTCTTTTGCAGCTTCCTGGTACCTTGAAGGTACCGGTGAGGAAAGAAAAAACCTGCGCACCTTAAAGACTATATTTAATTAAAATGCGTTATACTATTTTGAGTAATTTTTGAGTATTTTGAAATTGAGCAAAGGGTCAGAATATTTTTCAGCTTAATTAGAGACTTGGTGATTGAGGACCTGAAAAGAGCATTTTTTAAGATCATTTAGGACACTCCTGAAAGAGTATGGGGAAGAAGTTCCTCAGGTCAGTGGACCTACCTTCTTTCTGTTGTAAGCAATTGCAGCAAAAATAAATTCCACCAGTCTCACATGAAAGCCAATCTTGATTTTAGTCCCACTACTTCTATTGCAAGAGTTTTTCAAGTCTTATTCTACTTTTTTAACAGCAAGAGAGCAATTAATGGCAGTTCTGCAAATTGAATTACTTCAATCTTTGGCACAGAGAATATTGCATAAGGACTGTGAGCTATTAATGATAATATTAGCCTGTTACCTAAGACATCTTTACTAGTAGATCTTCAAGTTCTTTAAAAATGAAGCAACTGTCAGACTCTCCATTTTCATATGGGGAATTAAAGCTTTGCAGGGTGAGATGATGTACTCAAGGTCATCTCAGTTAACTAATAGCATAGCTGGGATTAGAAGCAAATCCGTACAGTTCCAGGCCACTCTGTTATCCAGCAGATCACACTGACTTCCCCTAGGGTTAGAAAGGATCCCTTGGTTGGTGATAAAACAGTGTTAACTATTGAGGCTAGGATTTTTGAAAGAACCTTGGGGCTTAAAATACATGTCTCCCACACACAGCAGTGCAGGGGTGTCATGAGCTGACCCTGAAAATCCTGAAATATCCTGTTGTGTTTAATTTTTCTTCAAAAGATGCAAGCTGTAAAAGCTCTGTCTCACAGTCCCATTTTTATTAAATGTATATGCATAGGAGATGCTGCTCTGCCCTGTTTTTGAGGCCATTCAATTAAGCTTATAATTAGAGATTTGCTGCTGCAGCAGAGGAACAGATAGTTACAACACTGCTTCAGCTGAGCTCCATTGAACTCAGAGCAACACAGATACAGCCAGAGATGATTCCTTCTGGAAACTGTTTGCTGCCTGAACAGAATAGTCCAAAGGTGGCAGTGAGGCACAGAAAAATGATATGACTTGTGTCATCTGTAATGGACTTGGAACAGACTCGAGAGCAGTTTCTGCTCCATGATTCGGCTGCAAGCCTTCCTTAAGGAAGACCTTTCTAAGTGCTTTTCCACTTGCAGTTTCAGTGGCATGTAAGGCTAGATATTTAAAACTTCTTTTTTTTGCTCATGGTCTGTAGATAAAAACAATCCCAGGCTTAACTGCTCCCTGAAGTCCATGTGGGTATGGATTGGGGCATTCAGGTATCTAGGTGCTTATTTAAAGCTTCGGGTTGGATGCCAAAACTGTTCTAGCAACAACTGCACACCAGAGGCAGAGCTCTTGTCCATTGCTGAGCAGCTTGTTGTTGGATGGTGCACTCCTCCCAAGTGAGAGGAGTGGGCAGGACGGGATGGCAAACACAAGGGGAAGCTGGAAGCTGCCTGGTTGCTGCTGTGGGGTGTCTGGGGCTTGCTCAGCGTCTGAGCTGGCTGGACCCTCCAGCTACAGCCACACATGAGCCAGTCCCTCTCTGCCTGCTCGAGGTTAGTTAGGTCCTGCTGTGGCAATCCTGATTACCTGGGACAGGAAGCAGTCAGAAAAAAGGAGCTCCTCAATTCATAAAAGCCAAATGTCTTCCCAAGAGCTCCTCTCTAGAGTTCAGTACTGTCCTCCTTTGCCCTGTGGTAATGTCCAAAATTTTTCTGAAAGAGCAGATTGCAGGATGGACAACACAGAATATGTAATGACTTAATCACGTGTTCTTGTCTGGGTTTTGTCTGATGCATTTGATTGCTTGGGGTATTTTTGCTAATTTTTCATATTTTTTAGCTGAAATGCTTACCACTGATAGAGCTGAAAAGCCAAGTTTGATGGTAACTGTGCTACATAGTTTGAAACTAGCAAGGAGCCATGGTTTCTAAGTAGCACAGTTTCACTGCCCTCAGTATTGTGGCTTTCAAGACACAAGTAATATGACATTTATTCACAGTGTTTTGATCTGTTATGTGTCATAGTAATAGCCATCGAACTGCAGATAAGTCATCTACTTTGAATACCAGGCTGAACATAGAAACAAAGACATGCTTGTACAGCCCCCCACCATGCATACACATGTATTCCTTATAACTTCAAAGCCACGAAATTTTCCTGTTTAAAAAAAACCCACAACAACAATTAAAAAAAAAAAAATTGTCTTTGAAACATTTTTCATAAGCAGATATACCAGCTCCATGCTTGCTTCTTTCCTAAGGTAATGTCAGAGCACAAAAAGAAAGATATCGTAATATTACTATTGTTCATCACCACAGTTTTAAAAGAGACATCGTATTGAGAAAAAAAAAATGTTCTAGATGAATTTTCACATCCTTAGAAGGTGAATATCATTAATAGACAATTAAATATTTTTGGATTTAAATCTAAACCTTATTTTTCAAGTGGTTGCATCCAAACATTCCCTTTCAACTTCTTTTGATGTCACATTTCAAAATTGTGAGACAGGACTGAAATAATCCACCACCTTCTCATTTGTAATAAAAATATTGCCCTACATATGGTTCTGTAATCATAATTCTAGTCTGTCTTCAATTTTTAATTGCCCTTTAGGTTACCAAATCTCAATAGTTTATGTAATTCAATATATAACATTCAGTAAATTATAAGACATGGTTACAACTAAGGAGAAACTTACCTTGAATTACAATAAAGCCATTTTTCTATTCAAAAACTACCCATGACCAGACAGTGACTGGCTGAAATATGGTGATTATTTTAGGGACCTCTAACACTATGTGTATAGTGCTTTGAAGTCTGATGTCCATTATCATCTTTACCAGCAGCATTCATCCAGTTATGCAGAAAGCTAAAAGGAAAGGACAACTAAAGGGACTGGAGCCAAATATCTTCAAAGAGAAAGTAATATTTTTGTTTTTTCAGTATTCAACTAGCTGTATGTTTTAGTGATACATTCATCAATAATCTAGTGAGTGACAGAAATATTATAATTAATATGCAGTTTCCAAAATTAAAAATAAATTTGGCTTATCTCTGTGACAGCGAATAACTCCTAATGTCATTTTCCAAGAAATATATGAAAGGAGAATTTATAGTAGAAAGTCCACCCTGTTTTATAAGGAAAACAGATGTTCATTAATAAACAGACTGACCACAGAGCACTGGAACTACCATCTGGATGGGATGTTGTACAGGGTTCCCCCCCCTCTCCTTTAACAATTTAGTCAGTGAAGTTCTGGTAGGGATCAGGTGATTTAAATTTTTTTTTATAGCATGTTTGGAAATATGTTAATCTTCTGTTCTTTCCTTCACATAATTTCTTCCTTCATGCCTTTAAATAAGTTAATAAAAGGAGCAAGCCATAAAGCATTCCAGAAATTTCCGGAAATTGAAAAAAAAAAAAGAAAAAGGAGTTAGCTGTAGGAGAATCTCTTATTTGTCCTTGCAAATCTGCAGGTGGTGTATAAAGTCCTCTCCATGTGTGTGCCCCAGCCATTGTACGTGGAGAATTCTCTGTGTGTGCTCATGCTCTTTGTTGGCTGGATTGCAGCAGCACCTAAAAATATCAGGCAAAATCAGCCTCCTTCTGTGCTCTGTTCTGCACCTGCGTGGAGGGAAAGCATGTCCTCACCCCTGAAGAATTTGCACCTGAGTCTGCACTCCTGTAGGCAGTGATGTTCATGGCTTAGTATTAAACTGTGATAACGGTGACATGGAAGCACCTTTTAGGTGGATGACATGTTAATCGTCATCATGTGGGACCTATGTGGACATGATGAGATGTAGTGTCATCCTTATTTTAAGTAGGGAAAAATGAGGCTCCAGACAAAGCCAAGAATTAAAAAACAGATATCCTTATTTCTGTATGAGAACCTTGGTGCATGATGATGTTTTTCTTTTTTACCTCAGCGTATAGTTGAAGACTTTCCAAGAGTCCCTACCTGTCCTTGCCCATTTGTAAAATGATATGGAAAGGCTTAGCTAACTGCTGGGATGCTGAGAGGCTTTGCCCTGCTGTGGGAATCTCTCAGATACTGGGGTAAGAGACCAGGATATTTTATCACACAACAACATTTCCACAATGTTTCTTGCAGCTGGTGCAAGGGAGTAACACTACATATGTCAGATCAAGCAAGGTGCTCCAGTTGTCAGATAATTACGAGCTCTTACTAAGTAATTAATGTTCGTGGACTTCCCTTAATATTTGTGTACCTTCTCCAGTCAGTTTTACTACATTCTATAGAGACTCCTAAATACTTTCTTAGCAACCGAAACAAGAAATGACTTGATATTAAACGTGTTACCTATTCTGTAGTCACTATTGGCTGACAACTGTACACACTGCTTATTAATTTCCTGCAATGTACTGTTTATTGATATTGCCTTTATTGTGGTACCTCACCTCAGCCATGAAGGGAGGACACGCACCTTCATCTCAAGCTAATGGCATTGCTGCCAATGCTGCAGGGAGGCTGAAGAGCAATGTGACTAATAAAACACAACCAATAAAAATATGAAAGAAAAAATGTCCCTACTAGAAAGAAATGCATATTCCAAGTGCTTGCACAGCGCCTGGGGCTGTTAATCATCACTCCATGGGCACCCCTAAACAACTCTAAACAACAGTTAGAAAAGGATCAGATGGCTGTTTAGGGGACTCGGCAGAGTGGTATTTGTTTGACTGGCAGGTGGCCATGCTTGTAAGGTGTGCTGTGAATAACAACAGTGGCTTAAACATGAAGATGAAGGATTTTACTCATATGCTGTCTTTAGGACTCTTTTCCACTTTGTGTGAGGAGATAAAGGAGGTGCTGGACTTAAAGGGCACCGGCTCATTGCAGAGAGTGGTGGGGCTGGCTTTACAGACCTCTGTAAAGGGCAAGCTGGAAGCAGCAGTTTCAAGCAGTTTACCTGGACTGGCTTCTCCCGGGAGAGAAAAAAAATCTCTTTGTACCACTGATTAATAGCTCTTTCCTCCCTGTTTCTGGCCTGCATTTGTCATGGAGGAAGCTTGTGAACATCCTTTCCTCATCTCCAAGTGCATATGTAAACTCTCCTCTCATCTCCAATTCATTAATCATGAGCACTTTTGTTATGTGGGTTTCTCCTCCTCTCCTTTCCCTTCTGAATGCATCCCCCTGCCATTCTTTTCCCTTGACTGCTCCAGCCAAGGGGCCACGCTGCCCACGGTGGTGGCCCAGGAGCTGCTGTGTGCAAGGTGCCCTGTGGGTGCCCAGGGCAGCTCACCTCCTGGATGCTCCACATGTCATGGAAGCAGAGGTCTGCTGTCGAGCTGGCTTTCCAGCTCGGCTCTATGACACTCTGATGCTGTGGGCCTGACTTGGCCTGCATCTATCATTTTGCAGGAAGTAAAAAATTACATGTAATCATCATCAGTCATTCATTATCAGCCCCTCTCAGCCTGCTGCTGGGCAAAGCTTTCTGCTCTGTTTGTTTCCCTTGTGCTGATTGCTGCAGTTAGTTATTTATATATTTATTTTTGCCAGAACTTTGCCACCCTTGGAAAGCAAAGTTGGCTGGTGATAACAGAGCATGGATTGCCAAGACCTAGTTCCCCTTGCCTCTCATAAAAAAAGAGGTTTGCTGCTAGTGATCCACATTTACTGAGTTACTTGGACAGGAAACTGTGGAATTTGCTGAGTTTTAGCAAGAGGCATGAAGGCACACTGGTACAGGCTTCAGTAGCTGAGCACATACCTGAAAGTCCTGGTGGGATCCCCCACCCTGATCTAAAGTCCTTGCCAAGAGCTCTGCCATCACCCAATGCCAGCCTGAGCCTATCTCTGCTGTAGGCATGCCTTCAGTGGCAGTGGGGAAATAAAGCTTGTTTGACTTTACCTAAGATCAAACGAACTGCAAGAAGAGAGAGTTTCAAATGCTTCTGAGGGAGAACTGAATTTTTAAAAAGATCAGTGATTCCAATTCACATAAGCATCCAGGGGCTTGGAGACTCAGCCAAACTTTTTTGAATTGAAAATACTGAGGGATTAGGCTTTCCTGAGACTTTTTCCTAATGCTTCCTGCTTTGACGAGATTTTTTGGCAGATATTTCTCTCTGTTGCTTCACAGGTCCAAAAACACTGAGAGCTCTCATATAGGAAGACAAAGTATTTTTTAAATACTGTGTTTACTAGGTCTGTTCCAAGTGGGAATAAATAATGTAGTGTATACAATGACAACAGGAAAGATCATTACCTTTGCATTAGGATTCAGTGTTGCTAGTGAAGCCAAGGCTCTAGGCCTTGGCCCTTAGAAACCTTTCCATACCCATGGCTATCTGATGAAACCTCACTGACCTCCCCAGAACTGCAGCAGCTTTGTTGCCAGAACTTGGAGGTAGTAAAGTTTCCCAGTCACACGTGTTTCTGACACACACGCTCTTTGCCCTGAAGGACCTAAGTTTTTCCTGATGGGCATTTGTAAAACTACCTGGTACGTGTTCATAAAGCTATCTGGCTGCAGCAGAAGTCTCAAAAAAGTTTCTTTTTTCATTAAATTGCCTTGAGAGTGACAGAGAAGACATAGCCCTGACCTGCTCTATGAGACCTAGTAGTTTTGAGTTTGTGTGCATGTGTCTTTGAGATTAAAGTGCTGGGAGCATGCACACAGCTGGGAGGTGGGAAATGGGGCTGTACTTGCAGGCAAGAAGAGTTTACTCTTCCTCTTACCCTCTGCAGAGAGCTGGTCAAGAGGATTTGCTGCTTTCTGATCAGGCAGCCCCATCTCCACCTACACTGTCGTTTTCCCCTACACATAGCACCAGGAAGCGTAAGTCGTTGCAATCCCACATGACAGATATAATGTGATCCTTGTGAAGTGTGTGACACGGGGAGTCACAGAAGTAATGGATTTAATGTAACAGACTACACACCTCCAAGCTGCAATGTCTAAAGGGAAAGATTAGCTGTTTTGGCACCTCGGCTCAGGAGAGGAGCATCTACCTATCTGTATAGTCAGAGCTTTCTTTATGGGATGCTAGGAGGTGAAGGAGCCCCTGGGCAGTTCAGCTGAACTTTTTGCATGGCTCAGGAACCCGAAAAATATATAGGATTATCATGTATCTTGCTATTTGTGCCTAACTTACATGTACTTCATAGAAAGAGATGTCTTTAATGGTGGGATTTTCAAAATTGTCTGCATTCTTATGCTTCTAAATATCTTTGAAAATAGTTTGTCTCTGTTTATGCATCTTTCCTCAACTTTGCATAACTAACTGTTGCCATTTAGTAGTTTCTTAGAGTTGCATCTAACGTGAATGTTACCCATTTGAGGCATATTGATAACACTTATGGGGATCCAACAGCAGGAGAAAGATCAACACTTAAGACAATGAAGCTTAAGCCAAGCTTCCCTCTTTGTCACACAGATAAAAACAGTAGCATTAATGATAACTGCAGGAGAAACGCATATTCATCTCTGCAATGTGGAATAATGATGGAAATTGGGTTGGGTAATTTCTCACATGCCAAAAATTTGTCAAAAGTGAGATAGACCCCTCCATTTTTGTTTCATAGGTGAAATTTGAATGGAAAATGGGAAGCAAGTACCTTATTCTCTCTATCCCCTGAAAAATTGTTTTTATCAAAGCAAAACAGAACCTTTTGGCCACTGTAACTATCCTTACAAAAGTATTCCTTTTCAAATGAAGATAATTTTACCATTTTTGTATTACAGTTTGCTTTTAGTGAAAATATGTAAATATACTTTGGTATTGGTACAACTGTTCTTTCCTGGTTTATTCTGGAAAGGAACTTCCTGTGTTATGAAATTAGTCCAGTGAAAATAGAGGTTATTCCATTTTGCCATACCTGCTGAATTTACCTGAAGGTGTGCATTCAAATCTGGGATTTGTACTTTCTGTTAAATATTCTAGTGTAAACACAAGCCTTATAGTCTCAGTAGTTTGACTGATTGCTTGTTTTACATGGTATGGTTTTTATTTGATTTAGCATTCAGTACTACAGGAGAAAATAAAAGTGAAATAATCCAGAAGCCTATAATAAGGGATACTTTGAGAAAGAATAGTCTACAAATTGTTTACTTTCTATGAGCTTTCACTCTTTGGATTCACTCACAAATTTCCAGCAAGTAAATCGTCTGCATGTGTATCTGTGGGCACGTGTGCTGGGGATATATGGTGAAATGTATCTGGCTATAGATTTTTGTTACAAACAATAAAGTCAGCCCATTGTTCCTAAGTTGCAAATGTAAATCCATTTATGGCTTTGTAATTTTGCACACTATTAATGTGAGATCAGTTTGCAGTTTTGCAGCTCACATGACCTTAAACCTCGAAGCAAAACCCAGAGATTTATGAACCCAGGTGAATCAAATCTTCAAGAAAAGCTCTCACAGAACAGAGATTTGCACAGTTCTTATCTTCTGCCAAATTATTCAAGCAGAGAGCAGACAAAATCTTTTATATAATATTTGGGAAGTGAGGAAAAAGGGAATAGGAGTGTAAGCACCACACTTGGTAAAATGTTTCCTCACCTTCTGTCAGAATTTTGACTGATAGATTCCTCTGCAGTCTCCTCCATTAGGCTAATTTAAAGAGTCACCTGCATGTTGCAAGTGTAACTTGCTAAGCTTTTCAAATTACTCCCTTAAGAAAGAGGTGCTCTATATGTGGTTTATTAAACATATATTCTTCAGTATGTCTCAGTGCCAGATGCATTCCTGAAAAATAAATCTGAGCACATATTGGATAGTGGGGAATTTGGTGGTTTAAAAGTACCAGTACTGGTTTCTGTCTTTGTCTTTTTCCCTCCCCCACCCCCTAAAGTAGTTAGTCTTTATAGATTATAAAGCCAGAAGGGACCACTACAGTCATCAAATCTGACCTCCTGTTTAACACAGGCCATAGGCTGCACTGAATTAATTCCTGTCTGAACTAGAGCATATCTTTTCGAAAGTCAACTTCTCACTTCCCAGCATATGAAAAGGTCTCCCATGACACCTATAGACCTTTCATAATGGACAGATTCTTCCCATGATACGGACAAATTGAGTTTTTCCTGGGAGGAACTGCCCCACTCTGAGCTGATAAAGGAAGACCCAGGAACCACAGGTATGCTGTGATTACTTCTTTTGCACTCTGTGATGTTCCAGGAGCTTGTGCATCTTCTGCTTTATGAGATATACTTGGCCTAGGGGAGCTAAGTGGAAGGATGAGGGAGAAGAGGAGGTGCATAATGGTATGGCCTCCAGCACTGTTATTTATGACAGTATCCTTCCAGCAATCTGTTCCTGCATAGGGTGAAGGCATGGTTTCAATTCTGCCCTTGAAACATGGATTAAGCAATGTTGCTAATACATATTTGTCCCTGCGGCTGTCAAACATTTCACTGATACTAGACTCTGTAGACAGCTTAATAGCTAGGTCTTCTGTCAATGTTACTGCAGCAGTGTCTCCTTTGCTTTAAGATGCTGTTCAGATTTATTCAAGCAATAGGTGTAGCATGGTGCTTGGTAAATAGCTGCACCTGACTGTGTACTTGTATCATCACTGCTTGCTGACATCCCAAGTGACCAGATGAAATGGATGGACTAGGGAAACCAAGTGCTGAGAAGAATCCAGTGAGTGAAAGTTGGAAAGATCATCTGTCTCGTCCCTATTTTATGTCTCCTAACAGAGTTAGATGCACAATGCGTTATTATTCTAGAAGTCTCTGAACAATAACTACCATCCACAGGAGCTGAAAATGTGTGTAGCCAGCAATATTGGACAAATGGTTTTGTTATTGTTAGCATGATGCTATCTTTACTTGTGTTGATGTGATCTAGGTGTTGCTGGTTTTCATGTAACAGTACTTTACATATGACCTGATTTAATTATCTAGATGCTAGAGATTGAAATCTTCCGTGAAAAATAAGAACCAAAAGAGTTATGGTATGTGTTTACACATGATGACAGTATTTTGCTACCTATTCAAAAGCAAAGTATAATTGAAGGACGCCATTTTTCCAGTCTTTAAAATTACAGTTCACCTGTATAATGGAATGTGATGAGTATTTGGCTTCTCAATGCTATTGCCACTAACTGATGGAGGAACACTGACTAGTGCTATCTCTACTTCATATTTACTTCACTTCTGAGCTTTGACTTTTCAGACTAACAAGTTTTTTGTGATAGTTTTCTGCTGGAGCAGAATTTTTCTCTGTCATTGGTGATTGAAAAGCTATGATGTATACCTCCAAATCTCACCCCATCAGATAAAAATATTTTCATGGGTTATTTTTACTCCTCAGCACATTATTTCCTCTCTCTAACATTTGCAGGTAACTAAGTGACCCTGATTGGCAGGGTACCACACGTTAAAAGGTCTGAGTCTGGGGCAGAGTCTGGGTTAGAGGTCTGCATTGTGAATAAGGGCACTCCCTACCTTGGGAAGCTCTGGGCCACTGCTGTGTTTGAAGCAGCCAACAACATGGCCAGCTGTTGAAGCCTTGGCAAGATGTGAGCACACACAATCTCATAAACCCCCACTCATCTGAAATGAAGCAAATGCCTGATCTTTGGACTTCCTGTCACTTGCCTGAAGTTTATTTCTTCTTCCAATATTGATTACAGGGCTGGAAGAAAAGTACTTCTGGACCTTGTTTAGTACTGTTTTCTGTGTGGAACTAGACATGTCAGAGTGTTTTAGAATTTAACTGCAATACCCACTACAGAAATTAGTTATTATGATAGTAATTTCTTTGAAGCCTCTTCAGCACCAATGGTCATGTGCACAATCACACCTTGGAAAATACTTTGTGTGACTTTGCTGTAGCTTCAGACTTTCTTTGCAAGCCTCCAGGGACATGAAGACCTTAGATCTGACCTACATTTCTTCTACTGAATCCACTTTTGGCTTATTCTGCTTTGCCAATAATACCTTTATGTCCTTTTCTTGCCTTTCTACCTACCTCTATGATCTATTGGTAACTGTTCAATCCTCTCTAAAATTTCTGTTTTGCCTTGAGATAAATGGAATGAAAAATGCACTGTGATTAAACTTACGTGTAGTATGGAGAAATAACATTTTTATTTTCTCTCTCAATTCTACGGCAACTATTTGAGGAGTGGGAGGGGATATTGCATGCTTGGTATTTCTGTATTTTCTAGAAAATGGAGCCTGAAGTAGGGGACAGTATCTGCACACAGATCAAAGAATATTTTTAGATTACCTCATTTTTTTTCTTGAAAACTTTCGAAAACTCAGTGTTTATGTTCTTTCACAAACCTTCCTACTTTCCTACGTAGTTGCTGTGAACTGATGGTTGAAATAAATAATCTAGGAAAGGCATAGACTTGCTATATGTCAAGTAGTGAAAAATGCAACTTTTTATGATGTTGATGAAATTAAATACTTTTATTCACCATGGGAAACTTGGCAATTTTGTTCATATCAAACCTGAATTTCTTCTTGTTGTGGACCATCCTCCTAAATAAAGAGAAGAATAAACTTACTTGCATCCCTTCACTGGGAACTGCTGTGCACTTTCTTGTGCTGCTAACATCTAAGCCAACACTGGTTTTTAACAATTAGTAGTCTATCCTTACTGACCTTCATATCTTTGCAAGTCCCCTTGGGCACGGGTCCTGGTTTATTACCTAGTCAACCTCCCATTTTCTCATCTGCTTGGGGTTTGGTAGAATTAGTTCAACGCTCAAAGAAGGAAAGCAAGCCTTATGATCAGCTTGACCAATCTGAAAGGCTGACTGCTGAATTACAAGTAGCAAGTACTGCAAGTACTACTCACAGTGAGCAGTTTATGAGCAATTTGCAAACTGAAATTGGTTTGCCCAAAACGTTTATTGGACAGCTTCAAAGAGAAAATGAACTTGTAAAAACTGCAGTTTGTTCATGAACTGCATTCATGAGTAAGATAAATTATGCGGTACAAACTCTGCCTGCTGTTAACTTCACCAAGGGAGACATAAGAAGCTGCTGATGCCACTGGAGAGAGCTGAGGACCCATCACCCCTACCATACAAGAATATTGTTTAAATGAAAGAACTCATGTGAAATGAAGCAAATGATGGAATAAACATTGCAGATGCAATTGAAGATGCATGCCAACTTATATGAATTAGAAATGAATGTTAATGTTCCTTAGATCAAGAAATTACCAGCTTGTACCCAACATCCTTTAAGTTCTTAATTCTAAAAATACAATCTTTACATTCTCAAAAACTGAGACTGCAGCTGTACTATGTCATCCAAAATACCTAACCCTTCTTTCTTCTCTTAGTTCTTCCTCCTTCCCAGGGCTGACCCCCATAAATACCTAACAGGGAAGGAAGCACGGTCCAATTGAGGTGACATCTTTGTGACAGTCATGGTCTGTAGCTCTTTCATTTATGCAAATCCAGTCAGGTATTCTGACGTATCAGCTGTATGTAACGTGAACACTTTTTAGCTCAAATGACTACCTTACTTTGCTGTGATCATTGTCCTGCCGTTGCTAGTGTCTGTGACGCAGGTGTATCATGAGCTGCTCTTTCAGGTGCCCTGGGTGAGGAGGATAAACGCTGAATGGCAAATTATTTAGCTGAAGGGGTTTTTAGTGTTAAGTTACTATGTAGTCTTTTAGGTTGAATGTCATAATTACGAAATCAGTTGAGAAGGAACTTTTGATCAGTTTCTTTAGAAACATTTATTACGTTCTTTCTGAGCTGCAACTCTCAGTAAAGTCAAAAGCATTTCCTTTCTGCCTCTGAGGACAACATTTTGTCCACAGATTGTAACTTAAACTTACTTTTATCTGAAGTACTATGTTTCAAAGGCTGGTAAGAGATTTATTGTGATGTATTAAACCATCTGTTTCCAAGGACCGTGCTTCGCATTCCAGCATTAGCCAATGCTTGTGGTGCTGTGTTTTTGATTCTCAAAGCTCCTTTGCTATTTTAACTTATTTGTAGGTAACAGAGTGTTTTCACTGACTGGTAAAGCAGATGTCCTTGAGCAGTCAAATCTTGAACAAGTCTACATGGGAGGTCATCTGCAGGGGTACTTGCAATTTTTTCCTAGTGATTTTTTCCTACTGATTTTTTTCCTTTCCTGGACAGACTCCTAATAAACCTTGGAATCAATAAAAAATTAAATGCAAAGTAGCAGCTTTTCCAAAATGCAGCAATGAATGAAGAAAATACTTTTACAGAGAGATGTACAAGATGTTAACTTCCATTTAGATAGCTAGCTATAAGGTGGAATATATTATAGTCTATTTCAATGAAACATATGGGACAAAATGGTACAGGTCTGTGGGTGATCAAAGTTCAAATGGTGTGAACCCTTCTTTCATCTGCAAAGAAAACAGCAGTGTTCAGGGAGGTTTTCTTTCTCTGTAAGCATTGCACTCAAACTCAGAGAACTTTTGGAGGTTGTTCAGTGCTGGCACTCTTTTGTTATGATTGGAAGAAAATAAAATTTGGAGAGATAATAGTTTATTTGCCAAAAAAGGCAGGCTTGGCTCTACCAAACCTATTCACAAAATTTGGGAAAAGTGAATATAAGAGACACAGGTGAAATAACAGACACAATTTTGCTGCCTGGGAAACACTTTCTTTTTGCGATTTTTGTTATTTTTTTTATATTGTCCAGTCCAACATGGTGTTTCATGCACAATAGTGACTTGGGAGCAGATAACCATATATTGACTGCATGGTTGGTAAATTAAGTGTAGCAAAAGAATAAGAAAGTGCCATCATTACCTCCAAGCAACCTTCCAAAATCCTGCTATATTAAAGTAGCTTGAATTGCATGAATTGCATGGCATTCAGTTCCTTTTCCTAATCAGTGTTTTTGTCTTTCAGTGCCCTGGAAATCCCAAATTTCAAGAAACTCTTTGTTCCCTTGATGTAAATAAAGCAATTGTTCTTCAAGGCCAGTTTCTTACTTTGTGAGAGGATAGATTATATCCCATTCAAAGGGAAACTCTAAGAGGTTTCTCTTTCTCCTTAATCTCTGTCTTTGTTTTCATAGGAAGGAAACACTAGCCAGGGCTGTCCCAGGAATGAGTAAGAGATCCTAGGAGCATCTCCAAGGATTCACATGGTATTTCCTGGCAAATATATTGCCTATGTGGCTGAATTGTGCTGCTCTGCTTGTGCTGCTTAGGAATTGCTGTCCTCTGATACAGTTTTTGAACTCAAAAAATTCGGGAAGCCTACAAAAATAATATGTTTTGGGTATTACCATGGCTACCAACTAAAGATAGTAGAGAAAATAGCTTGTTTGCCTTAATCTCTAGTTGCATGCAAAACAAATATTATACAGGCAATTACTGTAGAATTCTCAGAAAGTGGACTTCAAGCACACAATCTAAGAAAACTCAGAGCTACTCATAAGCAAATATTAAAAGCACCTTCAGCTCTTTGATTTTATTTTTTTCATTCTGAATTGGGAGTTGCTTTGCTAATCTTGCTAGAAACATGGAAGTATTATTAAAGTGTCTGTCTACGTTCTTAGTAAAACCAGGCATAATTTTTTTCATTAATGCAAGTTTTCTACCTTCAGTAATACTGCAGCCAGCAGTGAATCAAGGTTATGTTACACTAGTCCTAAGGTGGGTTTTACAGAGTAAAATATTTCATTTACAAGCTCTGGTTTAAAATGTAGCATTTCTGAGTGATGGAAACCTGTACTGTACAGCCTTGGTATAATACCTGGTACACTGTACTTTGGGGAATGAACCAGAAGCCCTGAGTGCTGACACAACCACTGAGCAGATTACCTTATATTTACAGTACCTTGTCTCATTTCGAATAGAATTTATCCAGCAAAATATTCCAAAAAAGGGGCTGATATCTTGCTTTCTGAAAGCTAGTTTTTGGAAGAGGTCTGTCAATTTAGCTTTCTTCTTCAGCTGGATTTCCAGTATCTGATTTTTGCTAGGTTACCTACCTAAATTCCTTTTTTCACTATCCTTCTCCCTTTTTTTTTATAATGTATATAATTTCTTGTCTCTTGAATGGTTGTTATTCAAAACATCTGTTATCGTAGTTCTGGAGAGAGATTATATAATAGCTATTTTGGTAATCCCTTTATACTACTTTGATAGGAATTCACAACTGTTGTGCACTTGCAAAAAATCCCTAGTTGCTCTACTGTCTTCTTTTTTTCCCCCCTAAACACTAGATTTAGAAGTGCTGCTTCTGTATGCCCTAGCCTTCCCAAAATAGAGCACCATCCATGAGAAATTCTCATGACTGGGGAATTTCCAGTTTACAGATTGTAAATCTCACCTGTGGTTCAAGAGAGAGGGGAGACAAAGAAAGTTTTCAGAGTTGAAAATGTATAAAAATGAGATAAACTAAAGAGGGAAGACAGAACTACACTGAATACTACGGTGAGGTCCCGAAAACTCCCTGCTAAATGAAGCAATTCTCAAAACATTTACAGTTGATTTTAGGAACCAAGAATTTGTCAAGTGTTATGAAGCAGCAAGCAGCCAGCATTAGACAGAAAATATCCTTAGACAAAACTACTGATGCCAGCCAAAAATCTGTGCAGGAGTTATTCCTAATGTTATTTTTTTTCCTAGTGATTTGCATGTAGACTTGCAAGTTTCTTTTTATACACGGGAGGAAATGAAGCTTTTGAATTTGTACCCAGAATGCTCCTTTGCTGGAGTATATAAATGTTTTTCCAATTTGCAACTATACCAAGAATCATTTGAGAAAATCTCTGTGCCATTGGCAATGCTACTGGATGAAAGGCTTTATGTACCTTGTGGAGATATTTTACCTATGCAGGACCTTTTCCAGAATGTGTCATGGTCTGCAATTGGATCCCTGGGAAATAACACCTACTTAGAGTTTTGTAGGGTAAACTACACATGTACCTGTTTGGCCGTTTATTGAACATTATAAGGACTGCTTCAACTTTTTTTGTAGAAGGTTTTGGTGCTGAAGCTAGCAGACAAAGGAAAAACACCTTATGAAATAGACTTCCTGTGGCACATATTTAACCTGAATTTTAATGTTCTGCTGCCTACCTGAAGCAATGCGGGTGAAGGAAAGAAAATGTAAGAGATGCAAGATTTAAATTTCTGTGCAGTGAACAATTTCAGTTCCCATCTTCTGCTCATATCAAAATATTGCTGATCAATAAAGGTATGTCACTTTGCAAAATCCCATCCTTTTACTACCATTTTGCCTCTTGCTGCTTTTACATTGAAAAACACAAATTTGTAATGCATTAAAAAAAAAACCTGAACTGATTCATTTGGAAGAGATCCAAACAGTACATTTTTCTTCATTCATGGAACTTTTGTCTTCATTTTTCTCTGAAACAAAATTTTGGCAAAACCCCACGTAAGTTTTCAAAGCATCTTACTTACGACATTTCTGAATTTTCCTTTGAAAAATTATTCCATCATAACTATTTCCAGCCAGTTGTACTGGCAGTACTCTTCATTTTTTTGAGTGCTTAGTCTCCATATTCATGTCCAGGAAAATAGGTACACTTTAAAAAAAAAAAAAAAAAAAATCATTAGTGTTAGTACTAATAATATTGACTATAATAGTAGCATAAATGAACATAATATATTTAGGGGGGTGTACAGAATTTGTTGTGGTAAAGATGTAGTAATATAAGTGTATTCTTTCTATTGTTAAGCTGAATAAAACAGAATAAAAGTCTCAAGTGACTCTCCTAAGAGCAATGCAGCCCACTTCAGGGTGTGACAGCCTTCTTCCACATTCTTGTGTTGTGTTCTCTACTGTGTCTGTGTTTCCATGATAGAAAATAATTCTGGTAGTCTTTGATAACAACAGTATGGAGTCACGGGCAAAGTGGAGAAAAATAGTTTTGAATCTGGTGATCTTAGGTGACATGCAAGACCTTGGGTAGATGCAACATATCTCATTAAAGTGATTTAATGTCTTAGTTAAAAAAGCCAATATAATTTGTGGACTGTGTGTTAGATACACCCAAATTGGAGAGGCACAAGGTTATTTTTTAAGCAACCTAAGTAGAATTGTGAAATTGAAAAAAAAAGAGAAGTACTTATAATTAGAACTAAAAGCCTTTACATTTTGCATCTATTTAGAAAATACTTACAAGAAGATTGTATTGGCATTTTGAAATGAGCAGGAGTTGGTTTACTTACAAGCTTAAGCATGAAAAAAAAATAGAATTATGTAGCAAAACTTCAGGGTGTGTTCATGCAGAAGATACCAAAACATGCCTTTTAACCTTTTCAGCATGGAATACGTTAATCAACTTTTGATATTGTTTTTCCTTCTTGACTATTCTTAAAATGGAGCAAGAAGGGCCTAAGCTGCATATTCAAGTTGACAGTGATAAAACATTTATTTCCTTCCTTTCATGACACTATATAATAGACAGGTAAAAGATGGATTTTATATTTTATGGAGTTTAATTTCATCTGAAATATGAAACAATATAAAACTATGTCTCGACGTTTTCATCTAAGGCAACTCTGAAACATCATTTGTGATTTCCGTATTTTTTTCTTAAGAAGCATATGAACATTTTTTTATCAGTCTTAGTTGAACCTCTAGTAATTTTTCTACAAATACCTATGCTTGTAAGAACCATTTTTATTGTAGCCAAAACTGTGGTTATTTAAAGTAGAAATATAAAGCACATTGGTGACTATATAGTTAAATTATTTTAATCAGGCATTGTTAGTTTATTGAAAGATTATTATTTTTTAGATTTCAGATTTCATCAAGGGAGATTAAAAAAACCAAGCATTTTCTTTAAAGCCTATGGGAATTTATAAACAGTTTTGGCAAAGAACAAAGTATTTTGATTTGCAGATCAGACTTTGTGAGAGTTCTGGGGATATTGTTTCTTGTCTCCGTTCTCTTTCAGGGACAGGCTTTCCAGATACACAGTGTTTATCACCCGGGCGCTGAAGCCAAAGACATACACTGTGTGATGCTTTCCAGCACATTGCCTTTGCATTGTCCTAGAGGAAGGGCTGAAATGACTTTCTGGGGGTGAAAGCTGCCTGCAAAATGGACCAACAGAAGAGAATGAGAGCAGACAATGTCTGAATTATACATATAAATATATATATATTTTTCCTTTTTCTTTTGGCAACGTAAGAGTATTTCCATAACAGCATGTTTTGAATTTTGGAAGAAAATTTTTATTGTTTGAATTACTACTAAAGGGTAACAAATTTTCCTGGAAAATGCTAATTGGAGAAACACTTTTTAATGAGTTGTATTCAGGATTTAAGCCTTTTGTAGTTAACTCAAGAAAAGGTCTTTAAATAATGTTCTACTTTGTAGAATATTTCAGCTATCCAGGTCAATCTCTAGAGTTTACAGCTCAGTTTCTTAATGTCCTGAGGTTCCAAGTGAAGTGATTCAACATAACATGCCTACCTTCCCTATTTAGTCTGAGAACCGAGTTTAGTGTACGGAAGCAAACCCACAGGATTACGGAAAAGCCTTCAGCGTAGATGGCATCTCCACACTGACTTTTTCCCCCCACATTAATTACTCCTTTCCATTTCTGGGGTGTGTTGAAGCTATGGCAGGGTCACAGTAAAGTACGGGAAATCTATTAATTTGTGTCTTCTTGGTCTTCTGAGTAGGGGAAGAAAGGAAAAAAAGAATCTGTAGGATTTCCAGGAACAATCAGGTTTGAAGAAGTCTGGTTAGAATCAATGACTCAAACAGCACTACACATTGGAACAGAGCAGTGGCACAACCTACAGCTGACTGAGTCATCTCCAGAACGATGTTTGCATGATATACATGGGTTTTTTTTTAATGTGAGCCCTCTTCATGACATTTTGAGAATTATAAATCAGATCTGACTAACAACCTTGAATAAGCTGCCAGTTGAGACAAATCCAAAAAACAAGCCTCGAGATTTTAATCTCAACCAGTTTGTGCAACACTATGCAATGCAGATGAAGGAATTGATCATAAAGGAACCACTGTGTAGTCAGGAAGGATTTTTACCCCTATTTGTCCTGCATCTAATTTTAGAACTGAGTTTTAGCCAGTCATTAAATTGATCAATCTTTTATGCTACTCTCTGTCTCAGCTGCCTGATATTAGCTGTTCTGTCTACTTCACCAACAGCTTGTTTTTCTCTAATCACAGTTTTAATTGATTGATTTAGCTGTATGTTTGTTGAAGGTTTTTAATGGTCACATCCCTCAGTATCCAAAACAGAGAAGAGTAGAAAATAATTTTATAATTCTGTTTTGGTGCATATGTGCATCATGGACATATATCTTACTTTCTTAATAAACAGATTTCTAAAATGTTTAAAATAAAATCTGAAAGCTCTGCATGCCCTTCTGAAAAGTTCTTTCCTATGCAGAGAGAAGTAATTTTGTCTTTGATTTTCTTGTTTCTTTTTTTGGCCTAAGGGTGCCTTCATACAGAAATATCATGGCTGGAATTTTTTTTTCCTTCCTAAGAGTTTAAAAAACTTATCCCCTTCTTGAGTGCATGCATTTTAAATGCCCAACTGCAGTCCACTTGTTCCAAATTTTTCAGCATAGCTAGGTTCTGGAAACTTTCAGTTCAAATTATGGGTTCTTGAGACAAAAATCAGATGGCAGAACTGATCTTACTTTCATGATTGTCTCAGGAATTTTGGCTGAGTTTGCATAGCACCATTTGATGCTTCCCAGATTTCAGATGGAAATATTACGAACAATCTCTTCTTAGTATCCCTAATCTATACCCCATGAGGCTTGTCTGTGAAGGATCTTGGATGTCTTCTTTGTCCAAACGTTCCTAGGCAAAGCTGTGCTTTACCATGGCACTGGTGCTTGCACACCTCAAGAGTAGAATGGATGCTTTAGTAGCAAATATGCAAATCATGTCACTTCATATCTCCTCTTTTATCAACAGAAGATGAAGGAATGTAAAGGATCATATTCTTCAATATTTCACTAGAAAGACTGATCCCAAGAAACTAGAGACAGAAGATAAATGAATTACATTGTTTGTTTATGAACAGTCCCCAAATCCAGTTCTTTTTGATCCTTCAGAATTTGGCTCTACTATAAAAAAATGCAAATCGATACATCTTGAATTCTGAACTCAAATTCATAATTAAATTTTGCATAGATTCTGTATTCTCTTGGAGTGAAATGCAAAGGAAAAAAAAAATTATCAAAGCACATGAACCCTGGAAAAAAATTTAATGGAGACTACGGTTATTTAAGAAAGCACAGCTATCCCTCAGTTGAACAGAGCATCTCCTTTTCTGTAATTTTGCCATCATGCACATGTTCTGAAGATGTAAAGCTGAATTGTCTTTTGCTTCTGTGTCATTTTTAGATAGTGTTTGTGGTGTCACTTCCTGCCATTCTTTTTATTTTTTTGTTGTATTGCAATAGTGAACATAATAATACTGACCAAAGAAGAACTGACTGCAAAGTTTCCATGTCCACATTTTTGTAATTATACATTTATAATTGATCTAGAAGAATTACACCTTGAGAAATCATCTCCTTACATAGAAAATTTTAAAACAGTTTCTAAGGATATATCTGAGAAAAAAGTAATGTGAAAATTAATGTGCAATCCTGGCCCCTCCTGGTGGTTCTTTTCGCCCTTCCTATGTGAAATTGCCCTTGGACTGAAAACAGAAGAATACAGTAGAGAAAATGATGTAGCTCTGAACCCTGGTGTAATTTGCATTAGCACTTACAATAGGCAGAGTGAAACTGTTAAGAATGGACCTATTTGCTGTATTTTCTTTAGACATTCCTGCTGCAGAAACATTTTTTAAATGAGAATTTTATTCCCACTGATGCTTATTTTCAATTATTTTAAAACAATACACTAAAAAGCTTTGTAATTGAGAGAATACTAAGTTGACTGAATTTTCACATTTGATTACTGACCACTGCTGAGAAGCCAAGTTTCCTCCATTTGCCGTAAGTAGATGAAAGCATGGCACCTGGGACTTTGGCTCTTTGACCCAACAAATAACTCGTATTCATTCTGAGATAAAATGTTCCCTTTAGTCCTCATCTAATTACTAAATAGATTCAGTAGCCTAAAATCTTCAATCAAAACCTAACCCTAAGCCTTCATATAATTTTCCCTTCAGTTAATATCCTGCCCAAACAGGAGCTATTTGTTAGCAAGATCTCTCTGGTTTAATTTGTTATATTAACGTGAATAAAAGTAGGGTATAGACTCTGTCTTATGCAAATTGAATATCTACCTTCCTCCTAGTGCTCTTGTGGTTGCCTGCTAATACTTGTAACCAACATATCAGTACTTTTCTTAGCACTGCATCTGCAGCTGTATCAGCTGTATGTGGTGTCTTGGCACGGATTAAATAAATTACAGTCCTCCAGCATTTCTTTGCATTTAATTAGAGATTTTTGGGGAACTTCTGTTGATTTAAAATGTGAATTTAGGACATCAATATATGATGACCAGCTTAAGGGTGTTCATGATCCTACCAATTTCTCTCATATTTTACAGGCAGACTGAGCTATCTCAAGTTTGTAAATTTACTTGCCCATTCTCGGTACGTAGTTGTAATATAAGTTTTGTGGGCAGTTGATACATGAGATATGTTGAAATTTAGTACAAGGGTTTTGGATCACTCCAATGGTACTGTGGTGTATGTGTCACCACTGTAGCAAAAAATTCATCACCATTTCTCTCAATTAGCAGTAACTATTATGCATAATATAGCTGCTGTCTTGTTTTCCTTTCTTTTCTGTATTACTGGAAAATATTTTCTATGTGAGACCATCAAACAAGTACAGTTTGTTCTTTTTTCTCCCTCTTTGTTTCTTGTACAGGACCAAGAACCTTGTATTTAAGTAAGGATCATAAAAAAAAGGAGAAGTCCAACCAGAAGATTGTATTTGAATCCAAAAATCCATAAAGAAATGAAATCTCTTAGGAGAAAGGAGCCTTTAATTTTAAAGTTAAAATTCTAACAGAAGATTTAGAGTTAGAAATAATAGATTTTTATATTAAAGCTAAGCTGAGGAATGATTGAAAGTTAGGGTGCTTAAAGCTTCTTAGACCTCTGTCTGCCATGTATCTTCACCTTAACAAGTTTATGAAATGTGAGTACCTAAGATTTCTTATGTCTAAGCAAAAATACTGGGAAAAGAGTGTCTAGAACGCCAGCTGCCAAAATCCAGTGCTCTTTACAATCAGGCATCAGTCTGGAGCACAGCTCAGTGGTCCTGATGGGTGAACTCCATATGGGAAGGTGTGTATGTTACTGTTGCTTGATCGATCAACAGCCTTTGACACCACCAGTCTCCTAGGTACAGCTGATTCACTCACAGGACCTGGCTGGGCTGGATGTGCAGCTCTGAGATGGCTCTGCCTGCTACTCTTAAACAAATGACAAAGACCCTCCCTTGTGGGCTATGGAGTTTGCAAACCTCTATATTTTGCAACATTGTGGGATCTGTCATCGGGAGCACACATGCACAGCTATCTGTCTGCTTTTGCAGAGGCAAGTCAGCATTATTGCCCAGATGTCCCAGTGCCTGTGAGAAATAATTACATGGTTGAAAAGAATCAGGATCCAGCTTTTTGTCAGTAAGACCATGTGAGGTTGGCAGGGAAAGGCAATACTTCAAGACTTCAACTTCTGTTGAGGGCTCTTCCCCATGGATTTTCAGTGTGATGCACAGACCCAAGTTTCGGCTGGGAGTGCCATCAGTCATGAGTACATAGGTGGCAATGTTGAGGAAGGTCTTCTTTTGGGGTTAGCAAGAAGGGTATGCTCATTTGCCTTCAGTGGATGACTAATTTCTGTGATCTGCTTGTAAACTGTCTTCATCTTACAGCAGTTCTGTTCATTTTGTCTTGTGCCATGTATGAACAGCACATGCAAAATCAATTAATATGTTGTGATCTATCTTGTAGAAAAAGGAGGCCCAGGTAAAAATATCACAAAAGTGTTGCACACACATTTTTGGCTTTTCATATGGGACTTCATTCTTCCAAACCAATCTGGCATTTGCAGCATTTGAAAGATAGTCCTGTGCCCACTGTGCTGAGGATTCTGTGGATGATTGACCTTAAGAGTATGTATCTTGGAGATGGACTTGGATTCTTTTCCACAGAAAATTTTCATTCCCAAAGACTGAGGAAATCTGTTTCATCCCTGTCTCACAGACTTTAAGACTAAAGTAATATATTTGGGGTAATTTTTCCACTCTAGAAGTAGCAGAAAAAAAATAAATTTACAATTGTCACAAGCAAAAAATGGCATGAACAGCATCAAGCATTTATTGAAAAAAGGAGTGCTTTTCTTCAGACCAAAATATTAATTTGAAACTTGATTCTATGATGGTAATAATATGCTATAAAATCCAAGATGTGAATCATTAAAAACCACAATTAACAATGATGCAGACCTCAAAAAGGAGAGATACAACAATAGTAATTTTGAATAATAGTTTTAAAATGACAAAAATCAATGAATACTAATATGTGTAGTAAAAAAACCTCAACTGAATTAGCTGACAAAAAGTGAACAAACGGCATCACACCATGGCTGCAGAAAAGCTTTTGTATAAAGTAAACCAGCAAGAATACAAATGAGAAACTGCTGGCACATGTTTTGTGTAAAGCATAAGATGAAGTATCCCAAACCGTGTCAATTATTAAAACTAAAGGCTCAAACTTTGACATATGATCTAGAAATCATAAATAGCACTTTCAAAGAGCAATGTCAGACACTCTAATCTTCCAAGTTGCTTTAAACAGGAGATAAAGTTTGTAAACAAAAGCACTTCACTGAAACTTTCAACAGATCAAAGTGTAACCTTAGACTTAATAAGAAATAATAAATGCTGTTAAAGTCTAACAGTGGGGAAAGATGCATGCTTAGATGAACTGCCAGTAAACACACCGTGAGAAATCGTAGATACACAACTGTTACTGGAAGTGTTTAACTGAACATTTGAATCAAAAAGGCTGTTATTACACAACTAGACAATCCCGGTGAACTGGTTTGCCTACCTAGCTGCATCACTGAATATTGGTCTTAAATGCTGGACAAAATTTGTTTATGATTCCTGAAATACACACCTGCATGCAAAGGGCACATACAGGTACTCAAAATATTTGAGATACTTCTTCAGCTCATTGCAAATGATTTCCACATAGGTCAGTCTGGTTTATTTCCATTGTTCTTCACTGGAGCTGATTCGGGTGTTTTGTGTTTGCATACCAAACAAGAGCTTGGATAATATAGATTTGTCCACTCGACTGACTGGGTAAGTCTTTGGACTCATTAAAATGAAAATACTTGGTAGCTGTTCTTAAAAATAATACACGAAAATGAAACAAAAAAACCCTCCAAACCCTCACACTCCTCACTGTAGAAAGACCTTCATAAAAATTGGATTAAAAATATTCTGTAATATCCTGACCAGGTCTGTACATACTAGCAATTTAAACTCGCCCTTTTTAAAATGACACCAGGGAGCTAGACAAGGCTGTCCATTATCCTCTTTTCTTTTTGCAATTGTAATGGAACATTTAGCCTGATTTTTCAGCAACGAGGAATTGCTTCAAGGAATGAAAATTGGAAACTCCATAAATTTTGGTTCATTGTATGCAGATGGCATATTGATTTGCTCCTGTAATCCTGGTCATAATCTGCCCATAATCTTGCAAACAGTGGATTGGTTTTCCATTACCACTGCCTTCTTTGCAGCTGCAGTGATAAAAACTGCTTCCTTAAAACGAATGTGCAGTTGCAGAATCTACCTGACCAAAGTCTGACCAGGTGAGACAGGATAATGCTAGATACCTAGAGATAATTATATGTGAAGCTACCATCAACATATAACTAATGACCTCTCTTCCCTGAGAGGAGTGGGAACGGCTCTACATATGCTCTTCATTTTCTTCAACCTCCTTTGGAACTATAAAACCAATTAATATGATAAATCTTGGGTTTTTGTTTCTCTGTTTCAGGATCTTTCTCTGTTACTACTGTACTTATAGTTTGTACAAATGATATATTTGAAGGCAGTTTCTTAAGTGTGGTAATCACTGTTAGAAAAAGGTGAGTCAACTTCAAAACATTTTGAGGTTTTTCATATTAAAATTTTGGTTCATTATGCTTTGGATGGCTGTAGCTGCAGAACTGAGGTATTATTGCTGTAGGAAGTGTTACACATAGAAAGAAATTGTAATGAAAAAACCTATATGCTGAAATTACTGGTAGTTACCTGAGAACAAAAACCCCAGTTGTGAAGATGACTGAAAAATTGTAATGTGTTTTTTTTTTTTTTAATTTACTCCTTGAGAAACTCTCAGAGTGAATTCTTAGATCTGTGTCTAAAAGAGCTTGAAAGATTGGAACAGATACCCAAAATTTGGTGATGCTTTCCAAAGTCCAAATACCACATATGTCAAGGTGTTCAGCAATTAGATCAGTCTGGCCCATTGTTTTGCTGTCAAACAACATTAAATGTGAATTTTTCAGCTGTATATCATACAAGCAGACTACATAATGTTATATTAGAAAGGGATTGTTGCACAGATATATTGCCAAATTATTTCTTTTCTACTACTTAACTCTGAAATTAGATTATTTTAGCAAAACCTGAGTTAAAAATGGAGCTTTAATTTTTAGAATAGGTTTGCTCTGTTTGGAATAAGGCTCAATAGTGACTCATTCCAAATATATATTGATTTTCTTTGATATATTACACAGGTTATAATTAACTCATCAAAGAATAGCTTTGTTTCAGACAAATTTGTCATTTAGCTGTCATAAAATATACATACCTTAAAACACTAGTGTGTGACAGAGTACCCTAAATTAGCTATTTGAAAGGAGAGTGACAAAATGGAAAATTGACACAAATGGCTTCTGCTCCCAAGTTTTAATTTAATATCAGCTGGACTACCTACCCTTTTTTTACTAATTGCACACACACATGAAAATAGTACTACCTTCTTCTGAATATATCACACAGAAAGTTAGCCAGCAAAGTTTTCTATCAGAGAAACTAAGATAATCAGCACATTAAAAAAACCTGGAAAGCTATAGTGTTTGTTTTCAGCTTTCACAAATTCCATAATATAGGTGATTATTTCCAGACACAAGGCACTCTATTTCAGTCCTTTGTGTTTTATTCTATTTATCTGGTAGTGTAAATCTAGTGAAGACCAGATTGTAGATTTTAGGTAATAAGGATGCAGAACTAACCAAAGTCAGAGTTAGGTAGTGCATATGCAACACAATACTGAGGACAGATAAGGCCAAAATGATGATGGTTTTTTTCAGTAAAGCATTAATGTATATTCCCAACAAACAGGCAGGGGAACTATTCGCTGTGCATATAACTTTTTCTTGAAAGTAATAAAAAGTAAAATCCATAAAATGTATGACCAAGGACAGATGACCTGGAGTAGCACTAGTGTAAACCTTAATGTATCAATAATAATGAGCAGTATAACCCTGAAAAACTGTGGAGAAGGGGATGAGTTCCTTTGACAGTTGTAGGGAGATATAAACATGTTAATCGTATCTGTTCTAAAGAAAATCTGAACCACATCTAAACTTTCTGTCTTTGTGCTTTTAATATACTTGAGGATGGCTGGAACCTAATTCTTGTGGGCAGTCAAGATACATGCACTGAAATATGGCCATTTTGCCTTAGATTCTTCAGTCTTTTAGGGAGGTGAATGTGGTAGCAGCTGAACTGTGAGGTGGTCTTCATGAAATGGGTTGATTTTATTTCCTCAGTACTCCATGGTCAAATGGAAATACAGTTTGAGCCATTTATCACTGGTAAAGGCAAAAAAAATGGAAATATGCATTTGGGTATTTTTACCTTGTCTGTGTATCTTCTGCAATGGAGCTTCAAGGCACTTACTTTATCTCTTCCATGAACAGGTGTATTCTTACCTGTGTCCAAATGCAGAGAGAAAAAAAACATTTTCTAGCTGAGTAGCCTGTGTGCCAGATTTTATTTCTTAGCAGACTTTTGCACAAACTTCAGATTAAAAATGCAGATTGCCTTGTTATGATGAACTTCTCTTCTTAGTTGGAGAAACAATAAACATAAACTTATGAATTTATCACTTTGTGTAGCTGAATTTTATTGGCTATTGCTATTTTCAACAAGCTGGAAGTGCTGGGTTTTTGTTCTTTCCTCCTTGCAAGGGCTGTGATTTTTGCATATAGAAAGTCACAGTAGTTGGTTTGAGACACTACACATACATAGTTTTTCTGGTAAGTTTTGAGCCCAAGTGTACTGACAGTGCTAGCAGATGTAAATTAACATTTTTTTACCACTATGGAGGTTTAGATGTCCAAGCCCAATCCCACAGACCTGTTTAGTGCAAAATCACTATTGATAACAGTAAGATTGTATAAGATTTCACCAAGTGTGACATCTAGTCTACGTCCAAGTAGATGATGCAATAGTTAAGCAGCCACTTGTGATTTATTATGTGTACAAAACTTTGGGAGAACTCTCAGCAAAGTGTTCATTGGTAAGTCATACTACCTCAATCTGTTTTGTTCATTATGTCTTTTCCTGCCTCGATGGGTTAAATTAACTTGCTATATAATCACGACCACGCTGTTGTTTGGAATTAAGTTCCATGAGCTCTTTTCAACTGTTGAAATAATTTTACAGGCTCCATTATCAGAATTTTCCTCTTGCAAGGGTAGTGTTTTATGTGTCTCCTGAGTGTCCTATAAACACCCAGTATTAATAGTGTGTTAGTGGTGATACTGATGCGTGATAGCATGGATACTGCATACGCTGTTACAATGCTTTAAGACTGTAAACCATTTTTAGAGGCGTTCTTTGCAAGGCTAAGTCTTGATAGCATAATATACCACTGCTAATTATATTGATCTAATTAATCTAAGTAAATTGCAGCTAGATATGTTGTACATGTCATTTGTCTGTATTAACATTATGTAAACCTATTCTGCTTGTCTGTGCATTTTATATACAATGCCTCTTCAGCATTTGACCAGAAAAGTGATTGTATACCTCCTGCATCTCTTACTGGTGAGAAAGAGATGTGGTCATCAGGTGGCTTACGAGATACAGAAAGCCTGACTCTTTTTTGAATCTGGTTTTGTTTGAAGAGACAAAGGATTTGCTGTTCCTGAAGGTTAGAAAATGTCTTCTCTGCTTCCTCATTTATTTCTATCACCTTTGTCAAACACATGCCTTCATTTTTGGAATTTGGATGCGTCAATTTCAACATATAACTAACAGAGCAAAGAGTCCAGAGTCACTTTAGTTGGAGCAAGTGAAACATAACTGCATCGCTTCAGTATTTCTCTCTTATGTGGAAGAGAATGAGTACAGGGAAAATTCACTCCAAAAGGACCAGGTAGCTCCTTCCTGCTGCATCTCACAGCTGTTAGTTCTGCCTTCCACCAGCCGCTCCAGAGGAGATGCCTTAGCAGAGGCCAGCAGTTGATTAAACAGCAAATCTTTGACTTTGTTGGCCATGGCCTCTTCTTATGTAGCAAAGGCTCTTTTCATAGTTGTACATATGTACAATGTACCATTGTGGTTCTAGCAATGAAGGATAATGTAAGCAGATGGTATCTCTACCCTCCTCCTAACACAGGACACACACTTGAATGTCATCCAAACTCACCTTTCTCCGTGGTTTTCTTTTATCATCAATTAAATCAAAGCAAATATTCCTTTGGCATGAGCTACTTTTACAGACTTTGCATAGTTTCTGCTTCTTGTTTTTAATTCAGAGACACTCCATCATTTTCTATTATTCCTGTCTGGCATTAGGAAAACTCACTTGGTTCAGTTGCTATTCTGAGTTCACTGTGTCACTCTGCAGAGTCATGGCAGACTATGCCTTGTTAAGGGAAGAATGTGACTCTTCTTCCACATCAGCCTCCTGCAGCAATTAATGCTGTCCCTGCTTAGTTAGTCAAATCAGCTGAATGCTAAAAATATGCAACTCTGGGCAGGTTGGGAGCCCAAAGCATAGTTCATCATTGTGCTCAACTGTCTTGATAGATTTTTTTATTTTTAAAGATTAGAATAAGATAGAAATGACTTATTTATCTTTAATTATTATGTGGGATTTAAAAAAAAAATCTGCAGTGAACATTATAGGCCAGGTTTTGCTGCTGCTTATGTGAATGATCTTCCTTTTTGCAGGTGACCACTGTCTTGTTGCTGATGAAACTGCCCTCACATTTCTGATGTCAGGAAAATGAAGTAACAGAGAAAAAGAGAGTAAGAAAGATGTTTTTAAAATCTCATTTTCCTTTTTGCATTGTAAGAAGATGTGGCTTCTTTAGCTTTCTCTTGCTAATGGCATTAGCTAAAGTAGAACATTTTAGACCAATTTTCAATTCTCACTAATATAGCTAGCTAGCTACGGTTATAGTTTTCCAGGTGAAGCAGTTTTCACTTTCCACAGAAATTAATTTCGAAATCCATGTGGGCTTTCAATAGTAGTCTAGCAAAATACTAGAAGGATGCCTGGTTTGCTGTGCTTGGACAATAAAAACATATTATGAGCACTCCTTTTCCTTTTGCCCTTTCACTAGTTGGCATAGGACAGGACTCCACAAGGGAGAACATTTAAAATTGGAAGCCTTCCACAGGTTGTTTTTCCCCCCCCTCTCTGCTCTAAGGTCTTTTAGACCATCTAGAAGCCATATGAAGAGCAAAGGTGGCAGCCGTAATCCTACTTTTATCTGTATGTGGTGTGTATGTATTGAGTATGTGATGAGGGACTGGAGTTTGCAGTTTAAGGCTTTTGCTCAGGCTGACACGTGGTAGGGAGATCAAAAATAGTGTGAAAGAGGAAGACATGAAAGATGAAGAGCTCTGTAGATGACAAGTGGAAGTCAATAGAAATACCCTCAATGGTGTCAGTAGACTGGGAGTCAGGTCCTCTTAGAGAGAGGCCTGGCATTAATTTTTCCGAGACAGTGAAATCCTGGGGGTCTTCAAAAGAGAAAAACAACAGGCCTGAAGGGACTTTGGGGCAGAGCCAGCAGAAGCTGCTGTCATCTCTATCCTGCTGTCCTTTCTTGAACTTGGCACAATCAGCTGATCTGCATGAATGTGATGTTTTTATGGCACTGGTTATAATTGGTAGTGATAGCAGCATGACTGAACGAGATAGCACATTGTATGAAAACAGGTTGAAGAGAGGATGAGATTCAGTTATAAAATCTTAAACCTCATTTCATCAGAGCATTTTCTTGGCTAATCAGAATATTTTCTGTGAATCTTGGAAATTGCTCTGATCACAAACCAGAGAGTATGAGAGGGTCTCATTCATAAGTGCTTTATCTTCTCAGGAACAAGTCGATAAGCCTTTATTGTTTAATTTTTCTTTCTTGGGAACTGGGCAGCTGACATTTTTTCAAAGTCCCTTAATTTGTAGAGGACTTTGTGGGAGTCACAAAACCCCATTAACCGTATTTTTCATCTGGCTTTAGGAGGAATATATTTTAAAATGGTAAAAGAAAGACTTCGAACAGCTTCTGATAACTCACAGTTTAAGCATGGCTATAAAAAGAAAATGAAAAGGCAATTAAAAATGGAATATTTCTTTCTTCAGTCTCCCCCCCCCACCATAATTTGTCACTATTTCTTGTAGGCAGGCAGAAAGATGAGGCTACAGAAGACCATTTAGCGCTGCAAAGCTGGCTGCTATAAAGCACCATAACTTGGCATTAGAGTGGGGGACTAATTTTTTAAAATCTGTATCATCCTCCTGAAAAAGTTCTGAACAGTTAGGGGTTTTTTTTTCTGCAAAATTGAGAAAGAAATGGAAAGAAATTTGTTAATGTCTCAGCAGCACTGGCTGATGCCACTAAGGGTAATAAGAAGCCATGTTTCTTCAGATTCCCTTCTTGACTATCAGTACCCAGAAATCCCCTCACAACATGTGAAAAACCCACACAGATATATATCCCAGGAAATCAACAAAACAGGCCTTGAAACACTTGCATTTACCACACTTGTGTGTGCAAACTGATATTTATGCTTCTACAAACTCATTAGTGAGTAGATATCAGGAGTTTCTCTGGTCACTTGTCTGCAGAAGTTGGGGTTGCTCGTGTGGGTTTCTCTGGTGACTCCAGAGCCTCCAGAGACAGAATCACCTCTCCCAGGTAGATTATTCTTTGTGCTGGTCTTACCTCTCCTTGCAGAAATTACAGTTCTGCTGGGGTGGAGATGCTGAAGGGCCATACTCCACCCAGCCGAAGGAGGACACACACGTCTACACCTTGCCTGGGCAGAATGGCCAGCAGGGGCTGGTTTCCACACCAGGACAGGATAACCAGAAGGCTGCAGGTTTCCTTTGACTCACTCTTGTTTGTCTACATGTAAAATTTTACTTATTTATACCTTGTGTTTATGAAACAACCACACTATATCATCCAAGCTCAAGTTTTGAGAAAAGTTCACAAGTGCATATTTCACATGAGCCATATGTTGAGCTGAAGGCACATAATTTACAAACCTTTTAAGCGATTGTGTTACCAACAATTCACATTTCTGTTCTCAAGATAAAGTCCCAGCCCATTCCATCTGATCAGCATCTTATTCTTCAAGCAGGTGTCATGGTTTCTGAATTTTGTCCAGATGGCAGCTGATGTGGAATCAGAGACTGAGTGAATAAAATCAAATGCTGTGAGAAGAGCCATTGAGCCTTTGCTCCTCATGTTACTGCTAGTGACAATAGATTTAATGCAGCCATTGTTCATGATCTGTGAGTTTATTAGAGCTAAATGGTCAGGATTATCTCATCAAATTATAACAATCTGAGAAAGTGATTAAAAATACCCCTTAAATATATTGCACAGTTCATCAGCATTTGCAGTTCATATCTTTTGGTGGTATGTATATATCCATATATTTGTTCATGTCCAGAGCCAGTTCAGTTACTTTGCTCCCTCAACCTCCATTTTTACCACCTGGGCGTTTGCCTCCAGAAAAATCCATATCTTTGAGTTGCCTCTCAAGGAAGCTTTAATGACACCAGTGGGCAGAGCCCTTCACAGTTTGTAAAATAACCTCCTGCCATGTCAGATTAGGTTACATGCCATCAAATGATTTAAATCTTCACAGTTACATTTGTTCTACAGATGTGTGTACTCTCTCTCTTGAGATTAGCATTTCTGCACTTTTAAAAATAATTTCAGGGTTTTCTAAAATTTTTTTTACTAGCAAAAATCTCAGAGCTCTTTTTAAGACTACAAAAAAGAGAGGTGATGCTCTGCGTACATTTTGTGGTTTTTCTGTCCAATGACTCTAATGTCAAAATTGCTACAACCTGCTAAGAGAAATGCTAAATCATAATGTGGTAAGAAAGGCACCCTCGACAGGTCTGCAAATGACAGCTCTATAATTTCAGCATTATTTGAATACAATGTAGAAGTGCCTTATATGTTTAAGCAGCTTCATTTTGCATCTGCTTTTTAGAATAGTTGATTCATACTTGTCTGCACAGGCTTTCAATAGTTCTTCTTTTCTTTCTTAGTCTCTTTGTCTACCCTTTTCTCTTTTTTTCCCCTTAATTTTCTTTTTTATTCCCTTGAATTTTTTCATATAATATTTATTTAATCAGCGATAAGATGAGTGGGTCAGGCTGAGCATGGGTCAGACTGAGCTGCAGTGTAACAAGTTGAATTTACCTCTGTGCTCATTACAACGTTAGAATAGGATGACTTGAATTACATGTGGATCTTTTGCTGCCTACTTTCTTACATATGTTAACATGCATTACTTTATTTGTGGCTCAAAAATTGCCATTATTATTTCTGAGAACTGAGTTTTATTTGACCTGTTTTAATATTTCTAAATTATTTTTCCCATTGTTGCTGTAGTCTGCATGGATTGGTTGGAGTGCTTAAAAAACTTCCAGTGATTCCTGCTGAGAATTTTTTATCAAAAGTCGGGGCTTCAAATCCTAGTAAACCAAAACCAATTTTATAGTCCTACTTTCTGGGGTTTTTTTGCTGTGATGTTTCTGCAGCACTGTACTGACAACTGAGACACACTACCCTGTTTCTTCTGTGCCTGATGTCAGATGCAAGCAGTGAAAAACGAAAGGCAGCGGTATGGACTGGGAAAAACAATGTATTTTGTGGAGTGACCACCCCAGGTCAAGTTGTGTATCATATGTCAAAAATCCAGGAGACCTCACAGATCTTCGTGGAGGCAGCTTCGCTTCTTACACGCCCAAGGAACCTGTGCTGCTCCAAGCCATGGCTGTAGCCTCTGCATCACCAGCAGTGCTCAGAAGAATCAGACTTTTAAATTAATACAAATATTTACAATTAAATAAAGTACTCTCTCAAAGAAACTCTTAATTGCTGGGCTGACATGGTACTTACTTCTCCTATTACATGCTTGCACACTGGTAGCTCTCTTACCACTGCCTGTGGTGTGTCCTGTTACTGCTCTGTGATGGGAAACCATGAGCTGTTGTATCCTCACACTGCCAAATGAGCTGCGCCTTTGGAGTAACCCCTCAGAAGAAGGAAGGCTGTGCCAGTCAGTAGCATGATGACACCACTGGAGGCGAAGTCTTTTTGCTCCATTTAAAAAGACCCAGTGACAGTCCTTAGAACGAAAAGATTTCAGAGGATACAAAAAGTTCTCAAATCAATGTTCTTCAAAATTTAGCTTTCATTTCAAAACGTCTTTTTTTTGATATTTTTCTCTGTAAGTATCCAGTTTGTATGACTTCTCTCTTTTGAGCTGTTCTGCCTATATTGGTGCATTGTTTTCATGTTCTTAGAAGAAATTAATAAAATGCTTGAAATGTTGGTTCCATCTTTGCACCACCTTTCCTCTCCTTGTAGCATTTGCTGTTTTGGAGGGCACCATAGCACTGGGAAAGCTCCCTGGGGAGTGTGCTCATGCACGTGTGAACATTTCACAAACTGTGAAATTTGTATGTGAAATTGAGTAAGTCAGTGTGCAGCCTAGATATCACAGAATGGGTGGTGTCAAAGCTTTGAGATCAGCCTGGGTGATGATTTCTGTCTTTGTGTGAAACAAAGAGCTCGTCAGATAGCTCTTACATAGCATGTAAGGCTTATAGATGGATAGATAGAAAGGAATAGGTAATAACCATAAAACAGTATTATGAAAATATAAACCATAATTAGTGATAATGGCTTACTCAATTAAATACATTAAAGTATGGATGCAGAGTTTTGATGCATGGATGCTTTTGTCCAAGAGCATATGTGTGTTTATACACTGATCTAACAGTGATGTATAACTGACATTAAATATGCATCAAAGGATGAATACTCTGCCCTAATGTTAAATAGGTCTCTTTAGTGCTGTCTAGCTGTACAAATACATGGAAGAAGATAGTCCCTGCCCCCAAATTTCCTATTTAAAATGAAAAGCACAGATGACTGTACATGTGTTTCAGGTAGCTCAAGGCTTTAAGTGGAGCAGGCCAGGTTAAGTCATACCCATGGATGCTGTGCTTTTCCTGCTGAAGGACCTGATTGCCACTAGGAGGTCTCTGCTCCTCATTAATCTAGGAAACCAAGTCTTGCAATTAAAATTCAGGTTCCTTGTTCTGATTTCAGTGTCAGCAGCTTGGGCTGTATGGAAGTAGTGCTTCTCTTCCTCTTTCTGCTGTCTTCTTCAACAGAATTTCTGTTGCTCTCCTTTCTAGCGATGAAAGAAACCTCATTTCTTCTAAGCTTTGGGCGTGTTATTAAATAATCTGAGTCTTCTTAGTAGTTAGATGATTAAAAGAGAATTACGTTATGGTTAGTACCAGGGAGGGGGAAGTACTGAAACCACTCTAAGTTACAGGTTTGCCCTAATAAATGCCAATGCCATCATGTTCCCTACCGATGTTGGGATGAATGTGCACCAGTACCGTATCATTGTGGAGGTCCAGCCTTGGTGGCCCTGCAGAGATGACCTTCCTATTGCACACTGAGTAGAAGGTCTTATCAATATGAAAATGTCATGGTTTGACACTGGCCCAATGCCAGGCACCCACGAGAGCCTCTCACTCACCCTCCCCTGCCACAGCTGGGCAGAGGAGGGAAAAGGGAAAAAAAATTAACGAAGGCTTCATGACTGAGATAAGGACTGGGAGAAACACTTCAAGGGTGAAACAGGCTCAACTTAAGTTGTGAAGTGAATTTTTTGCTAACAGAATCAGAGGAGGATAATGAGAAGTAAAATAAGCCCTTAGAACGCCTTCCACCCCCCAGCCCCTCCTTCCTTTCCACCAACAGTGCAGGGGACAGGGCATGGGGGTTTGGTCAGTTCATCACCGAGATTTCCGTCTGCTGTTCTGGGAGAGGAGTCTTCCTCTGTGAGACCGTGGGGTCCCTCCCATGGGGTCCCTCCCATGGGGTCCCTCCCCCCGGGGAGACAGAACTTCCCCGGGGTGGGTCCACTCCCACAAGCAGCAGCCCCACCGCCCCTGCTGCAGCGTGAGCCCCTGCCACGGGCACACAGCCCTCCCAAAACTGCTGCACCGTGGGTCTCTCTCTCCACAGGGTGCAGACCTCCAAGGACAGGCTGCTCCAGCCTGGAAGCAAGGCCCTCTTTCTCCACCAGGTCTTCCACTGGATCACAGCCCCCTCCAGGCATCCACCCGCTCCAGCACGGGCACGTCCCCCACGGGCTGTGGGTGGATCTCTGCATCCCCCGTGGATCCCCATGGGCTGCAGGGGCACAGCTGCTTCACCATGGTCTGTACCACGGCCTGCAGAGGAACCTCAGCTCCGGCCCCTGGAGCACCTCCTCCCCTTCCTTCACTGACCTCGGTGTCACCATGTTGTTTTCCCTCACATGTTCTCACCTCCTCCTCTTCTCTGACCAGAATCCCAAAATCTTGTTACTTTGTTTTGATTTTCTTCTTAAATATGTCATCACAGAGGCATTACCAACCTCTCTCATTGGCCAGTTTTGGCCAGCAGTATGTCCATCTTCAGAGCCATCAGCCATTGGCTCTGCTGGACATGGTGGGAAGCTTCCAGCAGCTTCTTCACAGGAGCCATCTCTGTGGCCCCCTGCTACCTAAAACCAGGCTATGCCAGACCAATACAGAAAAAAAAGTTGAGTTTATTTGCTTTCTCTCCTGTGCTGTGTTATTCCTATTGCTTTGGAAAAAATTCATGCCTGACAGTGAGATTTTGCCTTTTATAATTTAAAGGTTTGTTTAGCTCAGGAGCAAAACAAGCTTTGCCTAACTCTTGGATCCACCAGAACTTCTGGGGTTTTAATTTTTTTTTTGTTCTGAGGTAAACTTTACCCCAGCAGCTGAAGTACTGATCCCTTTATTCCCCAAATTTGGGCTTTCCGAATTCAGACTGAGGAGAGTCATGTTCCAGGCCATTGCTCTTTCTTAAAAATGGACCAGCCACAGCAGTTTCCTTTCATAATATTCTTCCCTCTGTGTCCTCCCCCCACCACCAGCATCTCCTGCCTTAAACATTCCAGTTGATATTTTCTCTGCCTGGTCTCAGGGCTACAGTGATATTAAAAAAGTCTAAGTAAAATGAATTGTTCCTTATTGAGGTAGACTATATGGGGAGAGAAAAAAAATTATGCCTTTTCCTTGGAATTTTAGCATAAGCACACAGTAAGTCAAAATGGCAGGGTCCATAAATGTCAGAGAGAATTTTATTGGCAGAAAGAGTTAAACATAAAGATATTCAGGTATTATTGTCCTGAAGTGTATGAGCCCAGGGTCATTTTAAACACATGGGTAGTTGACCATATCTGTAGGATCATGAACTGGTCTCTCCATGACTTAATTCAAACTTTGAATAGATGAGGTGCACTCCATGTAAAGAGAGCTTTTAGATGTCTTCCTTCTTGAATAGTTGATATTTAAATCTGATGCTTTTGAAATCAAAAGAAAGATTTCCATCAAGCTAAATGGGTTCAAAAGTGGGTCTTAACATGAGATTACTTTTTTCATTAAGGACATTAAGTTGCATCATTCAACTCAATGTTTTTTTCCATTTACTTCATTACATGCAAAATTGGCCCCTTAAAGCACATGCCTTGATAAGGCATTTTGTCTTATGTGACTGCAGTAAAAAAGGGGAAAAACCCAGATTCATAACATCCTTATGCTTGCTGTTTCTTATTTCTGTGACATATTTCCTCTGATATTTCTACATTTTGTATCATAAGGGCTCTATTCTCACTGGGCTCTTGTCCCATGTTAATCTGATATTCATATAATGTTGCTAGAAAAGAGCCTGTGAATGATCTCTTCCTTCTAATTTATTCAAGACTAAAATTCTGCTACTGGCAAACTTGCCTCCATGGTTCCCCTGTCTGTACAGTATAACCAGATGTTTTGTAGTTTGGGTCCCTCTGCACATCATTGAACAGACACTGCAAGTACCTCTTTCCTGTAGATTTCTCCAAGAAGCCTCACAATGGAATACATGAGGAATGTGTGAAAACAAGTCATAAACTAAGCTAAAATGAAATTTAAAAATACAGGAAGTACTTCTTAAAAAGCAGATGAAAAATTACAGATTTTGGTAGAGCAGATTGGACTGTCATCTGGGCACTATGTGCATAATGGTGTGGTTGAAAAGCCTTGTAAATAGTGGTATATTCATTTAAACCAACTTCTAAATGAAGACCTAAAATTATATGAATAATGTGGAATTGGCTTTGAATCAGTAGTGCTTCTATAGTACCTACTAGCAACATACTTGTGTGCTTCTTGAATTGAAGGCATATTCCCAGCACCACTGTCAGGAAGGGAAATGACTTCTAAAAAAGAAAACTGAGGTATAAAATCTATGAAGATTTAAAATGCAAAACTTTGCATTCAATTTCAGTGCTTTGGTAGTCCATGCTTAAATATTTTAAGCCTTCTGATATTTTGAGTTTGTTGTTCTGTCTAGTGTCTCAGATGCATTTGTAGTAGAGGCATAGACCATTTTGGTCCTGCTCTGGCTGGGCCAGCCTTTCCTCCATGGAGTTTTTCAAAGCTTAGTTCCATTCAAAGTGAAGTAAAAGATGGTTTGTAGCAATGATCATTGGTATTTTTGACAGAGAGACTTTAGGGATTAAAGTGGTCCTCTGATTTCTCCTAGATAAATGAGAGCCATGAGGTGAGAGACAGTGTGCTTGAAGTCAGTCAAGGGTAGTAGGAGACTTTGATTCTTTCACCTAATAAATAAACAAAAGAAAAAAAAAAAGAGAAAAAGAAAAAAAAGCTAGGCCTTTGGTACCTGTGAATACAGCCTGAATTTTCCTCAAAGTTTAAGACAGTTTCAGTGGGAGGCTCTGAATTGGATCCATCTCTGCTTAAAATGAAGAACAGGAACTGACCATCAATTTCTATACATCCTCTGAGCATAGAATTAATGATTCGATTAAATGAGACATCCCCAAGAAATTCTATAGTAATTGAACTACTTCATAAATTAAGACAAGCAAGCACAGTTATATAAACACTGGAATCACTGACCCAGTTATTTGGAATAAAGTTTTGTCCATTATAGCCTTCAATCCCAAATGGGTGAAGTGAGAAATTTCTGAATATCCCAGAAAATAGTTTTTAAAGCACTGGATGAATATTTTCAGATTATGGTGTGACATAGGGGGGTACTCTGTTCTCTGGTGCTCTAACCTGGTTTGAATGGTCTGCATCAATCCTTACATTTAATGACAGAAAACTCAGCTTAACCTTGCTGTAAAGTAAGTATTTATACACATCAATGAGAGAAATAAAACACCTTATTGATTTTACATCTGCTTTCACTGTGGTAATTAAAATGTACTTTTGCAGCTTGCAGAATATTAGTCTGTTTGTAATAGATCAAAGAAAAGCTCTTCCACAGACCTTATTTTGTATTCCTGTTGTCCCTTGAAAATTCTTAAATAAATGCAGAAGGATGAGCCCAGCCTTCAAAACCTACCATGCTTTAGCAAAAAGACACCTTTCGGACAAAGGAGCTAATTGTTTGCAATGCTGTATTCTAATAATTTCCAGGTCAAATTCAGTGTTGAATACCACCAAAATTCAGCAGTGAGTACAGTTAATGGCTTTGCCTGTAAATACTTTGTCAGAAGATTTCTGAGGAAACGTTCCTGCTGCAACAATTCACCGGAGGGTCATCACTACAGAAAAGGAAACCCCTTGAGAAGGGCACTGTAGACCTTCTGGTCCTACTGGATTTGGAGTTAGATCATTGTAGTGATTTGGCCCAAAATACTCATTACTGTTTATCTTCTGTGAGATAAGAATTAGGAGAAACACAAAACAGGCACCAAACTTGAATGAATATAAAGAAGTTTATTAACAGACCTAAAAGAAGAAAAAAAATTATACGACCTTCAGAACTCTCCTCCTCCCCCCACCTTCCTCCCTTCTCCCACTGACAATGTAAAAAGACAACCCTTAAGATGTTCAGTCTGTTTACCACTTCCATAAGAAGCTTGTTCAGTCCATTTAGAAAGAGAAGTCTCTTCTTGCTCATGCTATGAAAACACTATCACAACGAGACAGCTGCCCACTTCCAAATATTGTTCAGTCCATTTAGGAAGAGGAGTCTCTCTGCTCGCGATGTGAGTCCCTTCCCCCGACTTGCAGCTTTTCCCACAACTGCTTTCGAGGGTCCACTCTTGAAGTTTGTGCTGTTTCCTTTAAGGTTGAGCTGTTCAGAAACAAGAGTTCTCTTCACCCATCTCTGGGAGCATTTCATGTCTAAGAACAGAGGCCCTCCGCCTTCCCTGGGAGCAAAGGGTCCTCCTCATCTTCATCTCTAGGACTATCTCTGGGAGCATCTCTAGGAACTGAGGTTTTCTCCTTTCCCGTGTGGAGCAGAAGTTCTCATCTGGTCCATCTCTCCCTGTCCAAACTTCTCATGAAATTACAGCCGCGTCAGCATCTGCCTATCTCAGCGCAGGTGCTTTTGCTTACGAGTTGAACACTCCACCCCCCATATCTTCATGAAATTACAACGGGATACTCTGATATATCTATCATAGCTTCACAACAGACTTTCAGCTTTAAGCATCTCCTCTTTCTCTTCCCTCAGGTTTTCAGCTCTTCACAGCAATAAAAGGGTTAATCTCACCTCGGCCTTGCGGCTGGAATGTTTCTTATCGAAGTGGAGAGGGGGGAGAGCCGAGCCTCTCCGGCTGCCCACGGCAAGGCAGTGGGGGGGGTTCCACAGCTGGAACAGATCCATCGACTCCAGGATGGCCGTGGCCTGGCCCAGCCTGGCCCAAGCAGGGCCTGGCCGGGCCCGCTGGCCCCAGCACGGGCCCCGCAGCCACCTGTGCCAGCGCCGGAAACGAGAGAGAGCTTGGGGGGAGTTTGTCTGTTCTTAAGTGTGGATCACAGAGGCGGTCACAACTTTAAGTGACTTAGAGAATTGTCCATATTCAAACTGGCCAGCTGATAGGTTCTACCCAGAGGAAGCTGTAAGCACCCCTTAGCGAGGACATCCCTTCCGAGACTATGCTTGCTAACCTATGACAATCATCCCTTTTATCTGTGTGCTACTACTTCACTGCTTTGGGCAGGCTCTACTGGCTTTCTGGATGTATGAGACACATCACTTCTGGAGCCTGGTGCATTTGCAATTGTTTCTGTTGGTGGATCTGGACGTCGCCATGGATCTGACATTAATGTGGGGACATCAGTAAGTACAGCCACTCAAACACCTGCATGGATTCTTGTTTGGAAGAAAATGACTTTTAAGTCCATCCTTGACAATTAATATTGAAGAATCTGCTGGAGCTGTCCTTTGACAAAATTGCTACCCCAAAAATTCTCCACCTTTGTTCCTGATGAATAAGATGGTTTCCTAGGCAAACTTCAGTTTTGGAGGGTAGATTGCCTCACCTTGCACCCATAGCTGTTGAGTATTTTGACTGAGTAATTTCAGTAATATTGGAATAGTCTTCACCAGCATCTTGGTTTTGCATATGTGTGTAAAGTCAAGCTTTTGGCAGCACAAAAAATTTTGAAAAACACATTTGTTTCCTACGTTGTTTGTTTTTTTTTAAACTTTTCTTAGGTTTTCTAGTCCTGAATGGCCACATGTTGTGTGTAATTTTCATCCATGGGATTGCTATTATTCTCTCATCTGTATCTCCAGTGGTATGTCATGAGCAGAAAAAGCCTCCTCACATAGTTCATGTACAGGTCAGGCCTGTGGTTTATCCTGTGTCACACCAATGTTCATTATGTGCTTCAGCAGCCTCACAGTTTTAACACAGATGTAACTGAGCCCAAAGACATACCGGACATTAAATCAACCCTAACAGAAGATTTTCAGTTTGATTCTGAAGACCCAAAATTTTGGGAAAATTGAGGTTTGTAGGAAGTTGCCTTCTATCAGCACCTTTCCACTTCTTCCCAGTCCCAGTACAGGTTGATAGAGACCTATTAGCCAGTTTAACCAACCAGTGATTAATTTAGCTCCCTCTGTACATTTTATCCTTCTTATGTCTGATTAGTTCAAGGCTTGAGATTTGAAATAAAGCCAGGATTTTATATCTGGAGCCCTCTTAATTACTTCCCCTCACTTTTTTTTTTTTTTTAATAATGTGGTAAAAATCTGATTATATAAATTTCTACTTGGTAACTCACTGTAGAGATATTTAAGATAGGTCTAAAAGAGCTAGTTTGGTAGTGGAAGCAGTCTAGCCATAGCAACATAAGACAATTTATATAAACATACACTTACTACACAAAAGTGTGAGCAATTCAGAACATGCCATATATATATATATATATATGAGAGAGTGTGTGTGTGTAAATATATATATGTGCAAGGAGTGCATGATGTGTGTATATTTACATACACATCTAGAAACCTTGCTAGTACAATTTAGCAAGTAACACATTTCAAAAGGAGAGAGAGGAGAAACAGAAACACAATTGTGATTAATCATGCTCATTATCAACTCAGACTTATGACCTGTGTGAATTTTAGGGCACTTTTTTTGAAGTGTGTGTGTGGTGGTGGATGGGAGGAGGGGTGCATATGTGTGGAATGAGAGATGAAAAATACACTAGTTTCTCTGCCAATAAAATGACCCTTCCACCCTCTCACTTTTCAGCTTTCCCTCCAAAAGTTAGGTGGATGTCTAAGGCTGGCTAAAGCCTTATTGTTAAGTTAACTCTAGGTGGTTTCCATTAGCCTTACCGTACATGCCACTGAGCAGACATACAGTAACTGAATTGTTTCAACTTATCCAAATAACATTGAAATAGACTTAATTGTTGAACTGCAGGAAAGACCGTGTGTCTCCAGAGACTATTAGTGTCATTTAAAAGGCTAAATGTATCATAAAACCTGTCTTTAACAGAATAAAATTGTACAGACCAACACAATTTTAGCTAATGTTTTCCACATTTCTTGCAAAAAAAGTCATTGGCTGTAAAGGAAAGTTCTTAACATTTCTAGGAGTTATTTCAGTGCAGCACTTCCCAACTAGTTTTAACCTAGTAGCCTTTTTACTATTGCCTAGCAATTTACTTTGAAAGTAGTCACAGCAAAACCTACAGAATTTACTTACAGAACATATTTCTATTTATCATGGGTAAAGAGAGGCTTTGGCACAGCAGAAGATTCAAGAAACCTCTGATTTCAATAGATAAGCATTTTCCTCTCAGTCTTCCTAAACATTTAAACTGAGCTTTTGTTAGAGAAGAATATGGTAATATTTCAGAGGAAAAGCAAAAGTGAAGGAATCCTTGCTGATACAGGTTGTCAGTGACATTTCCTCAGCCATCAGAGTTTTGGTGTTTTGTGATTTTTATTCTGGGATTTACCCTCTTGTTTTCATTCCAATGTTACATATTTTTTTTGTTGAGTCTGTTAAGAATAATTTTTGGATAGGGAAAATGATTAAGGTAGCTGAAAACAAACAAAATAGGAAAGCAGAAGAGCAGGGGGGAAGTAGAGAGGCCAAGGAAGAATGAATTAAAAATAGAAAATTGCTTTTATGCTATCTAAGAGTCAAAGGAGTATCTCTTTGTTCCAAAGAAGTTCAAAATATTAAAAGGAAAAGATCTAGAAGGAGTACAAATAGCAGATTGGCCCTCAACAGAAGGAGCAAATCTTTCTGTTTATCTATCTCATCTTTTCACTGGAGTTTTGTATCAACTCACAAGGAAGCTGTTTCAAATAACTTCTGCTAACATAATTTTTCTTTTACAAGTTTTGTTTCTATGGAAATGAATGATGCAATTGAGTCTTTCCATCACAATCACTTACGTTTTAACCTGAAGAGATATTTTTTTCCCCGGTTAGTCCTCTCCAATTTAGGGGACAAAAGGTATTGTCTCATTTTTTTTCTGGAAAACCTCAGAATCATGATGTAATTACCTATGTAGGAACACTAGTGCCTTTCCTGAAAAAGTTAAGAATTTCTTGAAACGGCAGTTACTGTCAAGCTTTTCCCATTAGAGCTATGTGTGAATGGAAACAACTGTAATTTCTTCATTGCTTGCTATTAAAATGAACTTGAATCATGTAACTCTTTTGAAAAGGAGACATTATGATGACAAAAAATATTGGTTAAGTCTAGCCAGGGTTTGATTTATTTGGTTTTAGTCCTGCGATAAGGAGAGGGTATGTGCTAATGAAGCAGTTCCCGTTTACAGGGAAATTCATCCAGTAACAAGTCATAGAGCCACTAATTCTTTTTCATTCCCATTTTGGGAATTTACGTAGTGTCTGGTCTCCTGGCGCTGACCCTCAGCGTGGCTCTGAATTCACCTGTAATGAAGGAAATCCTCAGTTGCACAAGCCTACAGCATCTTTACCTTAAACTAAAAAGTCTCTTACTATTTCCAGGCTATCGACCAGACACCGTTGCACAAATCAGCCAACAGATGTTGTATTCAGAACTGTGCAAATAAATGTAATGGGGGGAACTCCCCACACCTCAGATGAAGCAGAGGTAATAGAATGACATTGCTAATTTGAAATTTTAAATAAGGATAATGTTACCAATATGGTGCTAGACACAAACTAAAATGTCTGTGTCCATGAAGAATTTTTACTTCTGACCTCCAAACTTGTTCAATCTCTGCTTTGTCACTTTGCCTTTCAGGCCCGAATGGACCTTATTACAATATCCACAAACTTTGGATAAAAAGCAGATTGTAGGAATATGATTTTTTAGAATGTGAATTGATTTTAAGGCAGTCACCTATGAAGCAGAGATGTACATCTCTTGGAGGATTAATCATTAAAGTCCTGAGGTAGTGCAACATAGAAATATATTGAAATGATGATATAACAAATGAAAAAATACTGTTAATAAATACATTTATTTGGGGTATATATATATTTATTGAGTATATGTGAGACTCTGAATGCATTTTAATTCTATGAGTAAAGTAAAACTCACAGAGGACATTTTACCTTTTTTTTCATTTAGCAGCTGGAAAAGAAGAAGTTTATATGATTTGCCCAAGCTCATATGGGAAGAAACAGTAAAGCAAAGAATAGAAACAATCTACTTAGACTCTCATTCCTACATTCTTCATTGATGACCTGAATTAGGACTTATTTTAGTATAGTCATGACAAATGTAATGTGCAAAACTAATGAAATTTAAATTAAAAAAGGAGTGACTTAACTGTCCCCTGACCTTTCATGTCTAAATGAAGTCTCATTCTAATATGAAGTGATAATTGTCCAGTGTTGGTCTTGTCACTTCATTCCTGATGGGAGTGGAAAGATGCAGCTAAACCTACTAATTTTTAGATTCTGCAAAATTAGGGTAGATAAGTTACAGTAAGCACTGTTAAGAAGTAAGTAAGGTACTGGTAGAAGGAGCTAAAAAGGTGCTGTTGGCAGGCTGTAAAACCACCTTCCCACCATGCCCATTATGCAGTGTTCACTTGTGTGAGGGGTCCTGTTTAACCTGTTGAGACCACTCAGCCTAAGTCCCAAAACCTTGTGGGATCAGGCCCTACCAAGGTTAAATACTTCTGCATTCTTCACTGGGCATACAAACTCTCTGATAATTACTGGAAGAAAATCAGATAGCGGATTTCTACATTTTCAGCACAGGTCTTGAGCTGATTAGCACAGGACCTAATTTGCTTCAATCAGCCCAAGGTGGATAGAATGTGAAACAGATGACCTTACTGTTTAAGAACAGGTAATTCTGTTTATTTGTGGTGAGTAATGACATTTTCCTACTGATGGGTATTCACCTTGCACCTTAAATTGCATCAGGTCAATGCTGAGAGTAACTGGTGCAGCAAGTTTGAATTCCCCTGTACTTCATATTAGGTAACTTTTCTGTCACTGCCAATTTAAACCAGACCCATATATGAAAAACAAACCGTGGGTTCATGGTAAATATAACAACTTTTAATATCCCCAGTTGGAGAGAAAGTTTCCACTAGTATAGCAAAGAAAGCATGTAAGGGTCTGTAAAATATCCTCAAAAAGAGAATTTCGGAGAGGAGAAAACCTTTCCTTTCCCTGTACTTGGAATTATTAAAAGTACACACCTGAAAAACAAAACCTGTGAGTAAAGGGCTTAGTTGGACCAATGTGTGATAAAAATCAAATCACTTCAAGGTTGAAAATGTGTCTGAAAACAAATTATTAGGGGCTGAGATCTGATTTGGTCAATGTCTACATAGGTAATTCATTCTTTACTTCTGAAGCCCCTTAAACCAGCAAAAAATGGTGACTTCAGTATAAGGGTCATTAACTAAAGTAAAATTTGAGTCAAGCATTTAAAATGTGGCCATCTGAGAATACTGGCCAGTGCTCAAAACCAGATTCCTGAGCATCTCGTAATGATCTATGAATATATAAAGTAACAGCATTCAAGTTCTGAGAAGGAGTATCTCCTCTTCACCCTTTCTCTTCCGAAGGCTGGAAGCCAGGGTGAAGGAAGCATACTGTTACATTATCACCTACTCCACCCCCAAACACGCACATACACACACACACTGGTTCATGTCTCTCGTAAGCCTTAACCTCTGTTCCAGCACTTTTTTGGATTCTGGCTGTTCGCAGGCTGCTGGGCTCTTTTGTTGGGAAGGAGGTAGGCATGTTGGGATAATGACATCAAAGCCAGAATTAGAGAAGCAGCCCTGGTGAGACCTTCAAAGAAAAAGAACTACTCAGCTGTAAAGGATAGACATGAATCTGTGAGCCTTGATTCCGGGACCAGCAAGAGCTTAAGGTCACTTGCTTAAAGGCACAGTCATAGAGGCACAGCCTCAAACTGGTAGAAATCAGGTAAGACTCCACATTTTCTTCAGGGAAGAAAGCCACGTGTTTGCTTTTGCTTGGATAAAGCTGAGCAGTTGTAAGTGTAGGGAAGAGATTTACTTTCTCCCTGACATATTTGCAAGAGGAAAAATGAAGTGACTTTTCTCCTTTCAGATAAACAGTACAATGAATTCTTATGATCAAAGGTAATCTGTTCTTTTAATTCGGGGGGAAGATGCCACATTATTTTTTGTTTAATAGGAGTAACTGCTTTCTGGTACTTGGAGCTCAGCACTGCTAGCTGGTGCTCTCCTCAGAGGGTTTCCAGTAATGTTTTTGCAAAACTCTTTTCTCAAGATTGAGCTGCAATTAGCATGGGCTTCAGTAAGTTCTGTGGAGATGTCACTCCACATAACGCGACAGGCTTCACGCTGCAACATGAAGATGTCACTTTAGATAGCACTGTGGGCTTGAAGTGGCAATCCAGAGATGTCACTTCTCTGTTATGAACTGCTGCAGAAGAATCTGTCCTTTTTGATGGAGCTGGCCTCGTACTTCACAAATACCCTCTTGATGCCCATCTCAGTGGGCTTGACATCACTGTAACAGCATGACAAGTTAAAACATGTCCTTGAGAACTCATGTTAACGAATGCAATGATGACCGTGACTACACTGTGCCTAGGCAGGAGCAAAGTGTTTTCTCAATCACAGAAATACCTTACTCTAGTGAGAACTGACTCAGAAGTTGTTGCAGGACACAACTTATCTCTGTCTGCAATGACAGCAAGCTCGTGGTCATCATTGTGTCAGTTAGTGTGGCTTCTCAAGGTCATGTTCCACACTGCTGTAGATTCTGAAGGAAGATAAAGGACTACCAGGAATTTATTTTCTTTCTAGATGCCTCTTTGGCTCAGTTAACCTTTAACAGTGGTCTTTTCTTAAGTGGCTAAAACAATAAAAAACAATGTCTCAAAGCTGAGAGTATGAATCATAAGTTTCAGGCCAGTCTAAGTAGTTGAGTCTGGTTTTCCTTTCAATATTCTGAACAATATAAATGTCTGTTGATAAAAATGCCTGTACAACTTGCCATATAAATTCTGAATTTCAGCTATTACAGCATTTGCTGTGGTTAGAATAAGATTTCTAATGAAAAAAATTGCCTAACATGATATTTTCCCAGTTAAGTGCCATGTGTGATCCCACAAGTACAAATGACGTTTGGTAGTGTCCCCTTTTGTAATTGCTTTAAATTAAAAAGCAATTAGAAGCCCACTAATTTCAGACTAGACCCATTGGGTCAGGACTGAGATCACCAAAAGAGCAGTCAGAAGGCATGCATTACACATCCCTCCCTCCAAGTTTATACTGGAGGTAGGTCAGTAATTCCTACCACTGTCAGTGGCAGCCTTTTAAGGCAGCCCAATGACACATGCCGTGCTCATTCATCCTTTGACCGGTGCCGGTACCGGGGACAAATTCTCCTTTGCTCCTTTTCCTGCTTGTGGGTAATAGGAACCCTGGACCTTCATGGGGTGGTGGGCACTGCAAGCCCTGCAGCAGCAAGGGTTTGGGGCACAGAGGTGTTGGAGACTCGCTGCCACGGCCGTGCGTGAGGCAGGTGGGAGGCTCCAGCTGCCCTGCTGTGCTCTGCACACCCCCTCACCCCACCTGGCTTCCTGCTACTGATACGTCTTCGGTCTGTGCCGCTGATTGCGGAGAGTTTGTTTAACCGGAGGAGAGAGGAATGATAATGAGATTACTGAGCACCGCTGATTGCCTGCCCTCGCTGAAGGGCGCTCTGGGTGACCTGGCTCACTCAGCCCAGGGGCTGGGGTAGCCCTGGCTCCCCGGCACGGCTCCTGCCCAGGCACCATAGCAAACCCTGGCTGTGAACTTTGTTCGAAGAAAAGGCTTTTCCCAGAATACAGTTTTTCTTGGCACGGCTTCCATTTTTTTTTCAGAGAAGCTGTGAAAACTTCTCCTGAAATGATCCTCCTCTGCCTTCTGGCTGAAGAGTATGACTGATGCCTTTTCTTCCCCAGTGCAATAGTACATCTGTGGAGTAGAGAGACTAGGTAACCAGCTGTCATGTCAGGTTTCCTAAACATACTTGCATGTCATTTCTCACTTGTTCATCTGTATCAAAGCAGAGAGCCTCTGCTGCTAGCTCCACTGCACATTAGGGCTAAAAAATCATTTCATTAAGGCTGAAAAAAGTGGTTTATTTAAGTCAAAATTAGTCTATTCCTGTATCTGTTATTTCTGCTTCTCCCTTCGACAGCCTGATGATAACACTTATCCTTCTCTTCTCGCTTGCCTTCTTTTCTACATCAAAGATACTAACTACTGTGTTCTTTAATTTAACAGCTTCTGCAGCACAAGAGAGAATAGATTCATTTTATGAATAGTGAATCCTTGTGTGATGTCGTCTTCACATAATGTCTGTTTTGCTGCTCTGAAATAGATTTTATTTCAGTAAATGTGCAGACCACCACTACAGTGACACTGTACTGACTAAAGAAAGTGGTGTTACAAGTACAGTAATTCTATTTTAAAGCACACTACTGAAGTGTGCTCATTATTCTATTCTTCTGGCTGTCTAATAGACAGCTTTTTACTTCCTTATTTTTGCCAGAGAGAATGGTTTTACCTGAGGTCACTTCAAGTGCCAACTCTAGGCATTACAGCCAAACCAGAGGCTATGACATCTATGAATTATTGCTGTACTTAAGAGTCAGGATGCACATTATAGTATAGGATTAGTTAGAATAGAATTCCTATTTGCTTGCCTTGAACCCAACTAGAAGCATACTAAAATAGTGTAGCCAACAACACAGATATATATATATATATGTGTGTGTGTTCAACACGTTTGCACAGCAAAACAATGTGCAGCAAGTATTGCATTTAAGTATATGAACAATGTGTCCACCCAAGAGTAAACAGAACCTTGTGTAGTTGCAGGCAGGTGGGAAATGTGGGAAAACATATAATCAACAACTGAAGTAATGGAATTTGCAAGACAAAGAACAAAAGAACAAGATAAGCACAAGCAACAGCAAACAGGCGGGGCATCCTACTGAATGCACAAGGATCAGGGTAACTGGCAAAGCCAAAACAAAGATAAGCAGCATTGGGAGCAGAGGGGATCCCTTTTCAGGAGAGAGGCAAGCTGCATGAAGTATCAGGTCTCCAGAGGAGCTTTACCTATAAAAGGTGTCTCAAGCCTGATCACCTTGACCTCCTCAATTATCAACCACCAGCACTGCATCCATTGGTGCATCATCTCCTTAGTATTACATACCCACCTCTAATTCAGGATATAGTGGACTAGTGGATTTGTGTGTGTAAAGCTATGTGGTGATAATTTGTAACAGCTAACCATTGGCAGATCTGTCATTAATGAATGTCAGTCTACTAAAATTTTATTTTAAAGTTGGTTTATCAGTCTTCTAAATACTCCCATCACAGCAATTTCTGATTCCCTGACTCGGTTACAATAATTTAAAAAAAAAAATTTAATCATAGTTATCACGTTGAACAGCATGGCCATTTTGTACCTTGCATCAGAAGAGGGCATAAAATGAGTGTCTCTCTCCTTCCTTGTGACAGAGCTAGAGGCTGGTCACTGCCAGCATCTCTGTGAAGCAGAATGTGTAGATATGAACTCCTCAAAGCTGACCAATAAAATACACTGCCTTGTGGAGTTAGCTTGTTCATACGGCTTTGAAACACTCAAGGGAAATATACCACTGCTGCAGAGATGAGTGATGAAGCAGTTGGGTTCTGTTTATGTGAAGTTTTGATTTTTTTTAATAACTTTTTTTTACTCTTTGAAGGTATGTAGGAATGTGTGCAGAATAACTACAGACTGTAACATATCTAGAAGCCTCTGAAGTATTTGTTTAAATTTTAAATGCTGCATCTGCATCTGTTCTGCAGTTTCAGATATTAAACCCTGATGTATGTTTTGAATCCCCACAAATTACGCAATTTCTTTTGCTTTCCTGCTGCTTCTCCTTTAATACTACTACTATCAGCAAGTTTTTTTATTGCTTACCAGGAGTAATACTGATTTCATCTGCAAGATCCAGGCTAGTCATAAGTTACCTCATCACTAAGAAAAGAATTCTTTACATTCATTAGCAGAAGAAGAGTAGCAAGAGTTCACATAACCTTGACTATCATTTTGCTTTCTCCTCTTTCTTATTTTATACCATCCTTTTAAACTCTTAGTCAAGATCCTCACCTGATATAAGTGATGTCACCCCATTGAAGTCTTGACTAACACAAGGTTCAGAAACCCTCCTCCTTCAGACCTCCATGGGCAAGTCTAGATTTGCAGCTAAATGACTGTCAGTGCTTAACATGAAAACATATGAGATCTGAATGAAAATATTAAAATGCTCAGATAACATGAGTTTGTCCTGCATCCCTGATTTGAAGAGTGTTGGTATATATGTCAAAGTTTTAGTCATGCTGTACTAGTGCCAACCCTGTTGTGTGAAGATACACAGAAGTACTATCATTTTCATGTCAATCAATTTTTAATTATTGTTATTACTTCTTTCTTTTTTTTTCTTTTTTTTTTTTTTTTTTTTGATAGATTACCTTGATGCAGAATTCATGACTTGGAAACTGAAAGTCTCTCTGAGGTTGGAATTGATCCACAGTTACTACAGTAATTCTGCAACCAGGTACAAAACATGCCAAATGCTGTGAAATGTTCCAGTCTTTGATCTGCTTTGGTCCTGTATAATTGGACATTTGAGCTGTCCCAAATACTTGCAATGGCCAGAAATAACTAGACCAAGAAAGTGTGAGAGAGGAACAACTGTCATGGCACTTTTTTTTCTTTCAGTTTTCTACAAAGAGGCTACTGCACCTTGTCCTCATGGACATGGATTTGCCCATGGGTGTGTGCAAAAATTATGGGCTGGGCTTGTGCCCATCACATCCAAAACTGCTAGGTTCAGGCTGGCATTAGAAATATTACTGAAACAAAATTACCTTCTGGTCTAGAAATAATTAGTTAGATCTAGTCTGGAAAATTTGACACATTTAGGAATACACTTTGGCACAGAGGCGGGGTCTCACAACCTCAGTGACTGTTAGTGAACTGCCTATTAGTGAACTTGCAATGAATTAGGGCACAAGGTCCTTGGAGAGAAAACAATACTTGGAAAAGGCTAAGGGAGATTCTGGCTACTTGGGAGAGGCAACACTGTGATGAAGAATTGTTCTAACAGTTCACCAGTATAGGCATAGGAACCCTTTGCTACCTGCAACTATCATCAACCATGCTTGATTCAGCAGCTATCAATGCAGCCTTAGTAATACAATATCTTCAGGGAGAGAAATTTAAAATTTATTTTGATATTTCATCTTTCTGTGATGTTAAAGCCAGTGATACTGCTATATGCAACAACAGTTTCCAAGTGCTTGAAAGAAACAATTGTCAATGACTCAATAATATAGCCCGGCCATGGTATGTCCTGCTGTGTACAAGTTTTCACAATTGCCTCCTCGCAAAAAGTTCCTATATGTTTGATTAAATGACATCATGGACCCTGGAGATTTTTTCTACTATCTCAGACTCAAGAGGGGAAGAAATATTATGAAATTGATACTAATCTTTTTGAAAGGAAAACAAAAAAATAACAGTGTAAATAAAAGACCAAAAAATCATAGTGTAATTTGTGATTACACTAAAATCCTTTAACAAAGGAAGGCAGACCCCTATGTATACAAAACAGTTCTAGAACATCTATACTACTAGGGCTTTTGTGCTTTGTGCTTGATATATACAGTCAAGAAATAACTGAGATTAAGAAGAGACCACGCTTGTTCAATGAATATCTCCAAATATTATCCTGACCTCTAGATTGCAATTCAACTATTAGGATGATCAATTGTTTGTGTTTCTTTTCTTCCAAGCAATATCGACTCCCAAGTGAAGAAGTGGAATTTTAGGGGAAAGAAATTATCTCAGATTTGCTTTACATATCCCTTACCTTTTTTACTTCTGTGTTTCGTTTATGCAAAATGGGCTAAATGGAATGTAAAGTCCACTTTGAATTCAAATGAATGTGAATTTGATATGGATTTTTATTTGCAGTTTGCACTTCCCTGGATTGGAACAGAAAATATACATATATTTTAAAAATGATGTCACTATTGTGGTAGCATCATAGGGTCTGAATTATACTATGGGAGGCAGTTTATAAACATGTAACAGAGTCACAGACTTTCTCCTCAAGGGTTACAAATTATACATTAGACAAGATGCCAACTGTTTGCTACAAGAAATAGACAGGATGAGTGTTTTCTATCTATTGGTTTGATGCTGCAATTTTTATTCAGCAAAACTTCCACTGAAATGAAAAATTTAGAGGAAGCATTGTCTGATGAAGGTGTGGGAGATCAAGTCAGTTTTTAATTTGAATATCACTAGGAAGCAAAGACAACTGTCTTTACCTTGCCAGGGAGTAAGATTCTGTTATCAGAAAATGTCGAGTTTTGACTCTTGACCAGAAGTATTTTTATGTCTTTTGATATGGTGTGTTAGGTGCATCTGGAATTCTTGGGTTACCCTCCAAAGAGTTAGAGTTTTTTCTGTTATTGCCACTGCTCTTCTTCCAACAAAATTGAATTCAACCTCATTTTTTGCTTAGTTTATCAGACATGTTTGTGATATAATGTCCTTTATAATTACTAAAACATGAGATTTTTCATAGAATCATAGGATTGTTCAGGTTGGAAAAAACCTTAAAGATTATTAAGTCCAACCATTAACCCAGCACTGCCACATTCATTATTAAACCATGTCCCTGAGGGCCACATCTACACATCTTGTAAATACCTCCAGGGATGGTAACTCCATCACTTCCCTGGGCAGCCTGTTCCAGTGCCTGACAACCCTTTCAGTAAAGAAATTGTCCCTAATATATGACCTAAACCTCCCCCAGTGAAGCTTGAGGCCATTTTTTCTTGTCCTACCACTTATTAATTGGGAAAAAAGGCTGACCCCCACCTGGCTGCAATGTCCTTTCAGGTACTCATAGAGAGCAATAAAGTCTCTCTTGAGCATGCTTTCCTCCAGACTAAACAACTCCATAAGACTTGTGCTCCAGATGCTTCACCGGCTCCCTTGCCCTTCCCTGGACACACTCCAGTGCCTCAATGTCCTTCTTGTCCTGAGGGGCCCAACACTGAACACAGGATTCAAGGTGCTGCCTCAACAGTGCCAAGTACAGTGGGACAATCCCTACCCTGCTCCTGCTGGCCACACTATTCCTGCTACAGGCCAGGATGCCATTGGCCTCCTTGGCCACCTGGACACACTCTGGCTCATGTTCAGCCACTGCCAGTCAGCACCCCCAGGTCCTTTTCCACTGGCAGCTTTCCAGGCACTCTGCCCCCAGCCTGTAGGGCTGCCTGGGGTTGTTGTGACCCAAGGGCAGGACCCAGCACTTGACCTTGTTGAACCTCACACAGTTGGCCTCAGCCCACTGATCCAGCCTGTTCAGATCCCTCTGCTGAGCCTTCCTGCCCTCCAGCAGATCAACACTCCTGCCCAACTTGGTGTCATCTCTGAACTTACTGAGAGTGCTCCAAACTGTCCAGAGGTGAACTTTCCATCAAATATTTTTAAACTTTCAGAGAAAGGGACAATTTTGATTACAGATAAAGTAAGTCATAGACACATTTCACGCAACAATAAAACTGACTCCCCTGCAAAATTTGAAATGATTTTGAAATTTAGTAATTTTCATCTCTTTGGTTAATATGATTTCGTTTTGTGAACAAGTAGGTTGCACTGAGTTTGCTGTGACTTCTTGGATACTTGCAAATCTCTCTCTGGTAGAACTCCTGTGATCTTAATCAGAATTCACAATTCATTCCTCATGTCCAGCTTCTCTCTTTACTGAGCTTATTTTTTAATTAAAAAAAAAAGTTAGAAAAAGACCCAAATTTTCTGAGTTACAATCTTCTGTAGACAGTAATACATTATTGTATATTTTTAGATTATGCTTTATTGCCCTGATCAAAGAGATTTTAAAAGTGTAGAAATATAGTGTAGTCTTACCTTGCCAGTAGAGAAATTAATAAATTACTATTAACCCAGGTACTCTTTACTATATTAAAGAAACTTCCAATTTCAGCTTGAGGTACAAATTATTAAAGAACTATTTTAATGTGGTGTCAGATTTTTCCATACTTGGACATTATTGCCCATTTTGTGATAAATTATTTTTTTCTCAAAGGCCTAATTGTTTTAACCAAATTACCTGAAAAGCTTGGTTTTCATTACAAAATGTGATGCTTCTAAATCCCATAATGGTGAAAAAGCTTGATGACATGACACATAAAAGTTTAAATCCCACACAGCAAGAAAAGGAACACAACATTGCTTTTAAAATAATCTGGTTTTAAGCCAGTGTCTTGATTTATAAACATATATGTTTGTCCATACTGAATCCCCAATCTGTCCTGGAGCAGCTCTGATAGTGTTTAGTTTTTAAAATCAGATTTTTCAATATGACAAACATTTTTCTTCTGTTCTGCTGTGTGAAAGAACCACACCCACAAAACATTCACTACATGGGCAAAACAGTGAAGCTGCATGCAATACTGACAAAAATCATGCAACACTACATCAAACAATATTTTTCTCTCTTACTTTAAATTTTTTAGTTACTACATATATAATTATGGGGTTTTGTTTAAATAAGGATAATTGATAAATATGTTTGACATGGATGTATCATCCTTTTTTGTTTAAGTTGGCTGTACCTGCCAAAGGTCTGTACAGGAGCACAGCAAATTTTATAGAGTTGGCTGGAAAGCAACTCTAGACACTGGAGATAGAAGAATCCATTGTGTTCTGTGGCCAGTGTAGTCCTTTGGTAACTTTTGGAATATTGCAGAGAATACTAATGGAAAAGCTTGCACCTGCTGATTGGAGTTGAGAAAGTATCCCACTTGCAAAGTTAGCTTTCGATATTAAAATGTGCACTTGTGATTTACTGACAGAGAGGGCTGATTTATTTGGATTTTTTTATAATCCATTATGAAGGATCAAAATGCACCCCTTGTATTCAGTAAGAGGTCACATTTTTTCCTGTATCATTTTAGCCCGCAGATGGATGATGAGATTTAGCCTGTTGGATTTACCTGCTGACTTCATGGATTAGCTGCCAGATGACTGTCACCTTCCCTTGCAAAGCTGTTGTGTGCCTGTTTTGGTTTTGAGTTTTGTCAATACCGACAGCAGTTCCCTGACAATAAGTTTTGAGCAGCAACTTTCATGTTCAATTTTTGTCCTAATAGATGTGGCTTTGGAAACATTATTTGAAAACTGTTGGGCTGGCTGGTGGCAGAATACGCCTTTCTGCTTACCTGCTGCCTTTAGTCAGTTTTACTAAAGACTTCTAACTTTCTTCATTAAAGGAGACCCATCAGTCTCCCACATAAAAATTTTGCCACTACAATTGCCTACAGATAACTCCTAGACTAGTAAAGGCTGGAGGTAGAGGTAATAGCAGTAAGTTTCACTCATATCTTTTCTGTCTTACGTAGTCCTATTTTAAAATGTCTTCTGCTGATACTCTGGAAAAACCTACCATTGGCTTTTCATGTAAGGGTCAATTATCCTTGGAAATGAATCTTGAAATCTTGCTGTTTTGAAGATGATTGAGATTAAAAAAATAAATTAATATTGGAGCTGAAAACTTGCTAGCTCTCAGCTAGAACGACTTTGTTAAGATTTCCTGTTGCACACATATTTTATATCTTTTGGGCAGTATTAAAATATCCTTCATAACGAACCACTTGTCTTGCAGTCTTTCATTCTTGTCTCTTTGACTTACTCTGTGTCTTTCCTAACTTATTATTTACTGATTATTTACTGATTATTTGAATTGAATTGAGACAGACTGTGTTTAATTGTGCAATTTTGAGAGGGCTTAGTGGGTAAGAAGATTCAGGAGGATTAATGAGGCAGGGGAAGGGAGGTGGTGAGACAAGTACATGTCTGTTTTTGCAGTGGGCCTTGTTTTTTTTCTCACCAGGGCATTGCCAACCCCACCATACCACTGAATCAGCTCTCAGAAAGTTTGGTTTTCTGCTGAATAAGGTCCAGACACTTTGGATTTTATTGGTTAGATTTTTCATTTCCTTACTTGGACAAAGATATACAATGTTTAGGGATTAAGTTTTTTCGATTTCAATTGCAACCTATATACTTCGTTGCCTAAGTGCTACTTTAGCATCAATTGCAAGAATATAAATAAAAAGCACCACTCTCTATTTGTTCATCTAAGACCTTGAAAAGCAGTAAATCAAAATACTTTCTTGGTCTACCTTCAGTTCTCATGACAGGCCCAATACATTTGGACTGCTGCAACTTATTTAGATGATGTTTGTCAAGACGGTGGCTTTAAAACACATAACAGCTATTTTACAGCAAATCTGATTACTATTTTATGTGTCTAACCCCATGGCAGAATGGGACTTAAACATTTCCCCTTTCCAAGCAAGTTTACTCCACAATTCAGGGACAGTCTCTGTGTTCCTGGAAACAACTCAGATGTGCAGAAAAAGAGAGATCTTGTGTCTGCTAGCCTTTGCCCAGTGTAGCGAACTCCAGTTTCTACCTGCTCTTGAGGGATCAGTGAGAGACAGAGAGAGAGAGAAAGAGCAGGACATACAAAATAACAATGTTTCCCATTCCAGGAAATTAAGCAGCATGCACTGTTTCCTCGCAGAGGAAAATAATCTAATCAACACTGTAGATTGACAGCTGTGATTAACTTATTTTGCCTAAAAGCCTGATTTTGCCACTCTGTTTAGACTGAATAGAATGAAAATAGCTGTCCCAGGTGAGGACCTCAAGGACTTTAGGAAACAGGAAATGACGCTTTTGGTACACATACATGTCTTTTTAGTGGGAGCCATAGTGAAAAAAATAGAATTTGGATTTTTTCAAAAGAGCTCAAACACAAAGCAGAGCTTCCTTAATGCACCAGGGAGAAAGCTCAGACTACATTACTGAGTCTAAGAGTTAAATGGTGATTACTCTTTGATCCTTGGAGGTATTTTTTTCTCATTCTGGCTTTTTCAGCTAGTTCCCCCCTTTTTCTTTTTAAGGCATGACTTTGATTACAAGTTAGATCTTTGAAAATATGTCAATGAATTTCATCTCCTAGACACATAATTAATCTTCATACAGCTCTGGTAGTAATGCAAACACACCTGTAGGATGTTTTCCATTGAAAACACGAGGAGAGAACCTGTAATAAATCTGAGAATGATAGCTTTATCGTGACTGACAGAGCTGCTGGAGGCCTCTTCTTTATGAGTATAATTTGGGAGTATATAAAGGAGAGATTGATTTCCACAGATCTCTCTCTTTTCCTTAGTATTTATTCGTAGTCTGTGTAACCCACTCTAATTTTTATTTTACAAAAAGACCTAACACATGTGACTTGATTAAAACAATGCATATTGCATTTCTATGAGTCAGCACAGCCCAATGTGAACACAATTTAATTTTGTACTTCGCAAGCCCTGTGACTGACTGCAGTGCATGATTTATCAGGGAGTTGCAGCTCTCTTCCTTGTCAAGACTTGTACTTCTGGATCCTTTGGAAACAACAGTTTAACCTTTTGAACAGAGCCAGTACCTTCTAGCAGGAGAAGATGAAGTGCTTTGAGAAAGAGGCTATGGGAGTAATGAGATGTGACTGTGAGATGAGTCTTGCTTGACAACGTACAACAAACCTCACATCTCATGCTAAGAAGTGGCTGTCACTTTGATCTGCATGAAGCTTAGTGCTCTGTGGATTTGAGCCACTATGTGTATGTTGAGTCAAACCTCTCTGGTACAGAGAAAAATTCACCTGATGTCCACAGGGCCACAGAGGAAGTGCAAAGGCAAGAAGCTGACTCCTTGACTAACCCTCACAGCATTCACTTAGTAACACTTATCAGTAACACTTTTACTGATAGGGAAATTGAAAACTAACATTTTAAATAACTTGATTACTGTGTTCTTCCCTTAACTTCACCTCTTGCAGCATGCTGCCCCTGGGACACTTTTTCTTCTTTACAAATCACATCTCCTTGAAAATCCTTGAAAAGGGGTATCCTTTTCTTAGATACCCCTCTGTTATGAATTGTGATTATTGTTTCTTACTTATTTATTCTGCAGGATGACTAGGCAGTAATTCTGTGTGGAACAGAGAAAGTGAATGCTGATGGGAATTCACCAAATACAGCAAATGAAAAATTTATGGAAATAAGAGGCCCTATAGAACAAAGAACATCTTTCTACTTGCTTGTGATGCTTCATTCTTGCTCAGATCCACCATAGGACCTTTTCTCTGCTGCTTCTTTTATTTATAATCAAAACAAAATGAGAACACAGCTTGACCACAGCTGAGATATATCTTCATTTGAGGTCATCACATTTCAGTGCTGTGTCAAAAAATGTGTTAGAGACAGAAAGAGATTCAATCTAGCTGAAGTAAAGACACTGCACTGCCAATAATTGTCTTCTGTAATAGTTAGTCACATTGAAAGTATTAATTAAAGAAGAAGTTGGGTGTTTTTTTAAAGTGTGATGTAATTCAGTGCCAGCTGGCTGACCAAGAGGTTGGGGTAGGTTATATTTGTCTCTCTCAGAATAGGAAGAACAGATCTTTTATTTTTCTTTGTTAAAACCCTGTATGCTTGGCTGTACCAGACCAGGCAGATTGCTTGAAGTGACTGGCTGCCAATGTAATTTGTGTTGGTAAATAAATATAAAATGTTGGGATCTTTCAAAGATGGGATCAGGAGGCAATGACTGATGCCAAGCGGAGTGCACTCATTTCCTGAGAAACAAAACTGCTCTATCAGCTCACCTTAAGCTTGATTTGCACAAACTCCATTTGTTCTGTCTCTTCATAAGCAAAGCTGTTAAACTGAAAAATCTCCTATGTCTATTGTGTAATGTCAGGCTCACCTGGCTCCTTCTCATCCAGCCTGAATAAAGGGCTATCCTTTGCCCTGTCCCATGAAGCTTGCTTTTTGTCTTCCTGTCAACCAGCTTACTGGTGCTGGTTAGTGTATGTGCTAGCTTTGGCTGGGATAGAGTTAATTTTATTCACAGCTACTATGGGTTATATTTTGGATTTCTGCTGGAAACAGCATTGATAATCACAGGGATGCTTTCATTGCTGCTGACCTGAGCTAATAGAGTGTTAAGACCTTTTCTGCTCTTCATGCCACCCCACCTGTGAGTGGGCTGGGGGTGCATAAAGTGTTGGGAAGGGACACGGCGAGGACAGCTGACCAAAACTGACTCAAGGCATACATCGTACCATATGACATCACGTTCAGTATATGAAGCTGGGGGAATAAGAAGGAAGTGGGGATGTTTGAAGTGATGGCATTTGCCTTCCCAAGTCACTGGGACATGTGATGGAGCTCAGCTTTCCTGGGGATGGCTGAACATCTGCCTGCCCATGGGAATGAATTTCTTGGTTTGCTTTGCTTGTGCCTGTAGCTTTTGCTTTACCTATTAAACTGTCTTTATCTCAACCCATGAGCTTTCTCAGTTTTACCCTCCTGGTTCTTTCTCTCATCACACTGCAGGGAGTGACTGAGTGATTGTGTGATGCTGAGCTGACAGGTGGGGTTAAACCACGAGAGTATAGTGGAAGGAGGTGGAGCGAGGACATAGGTGATATAGGCATGCTGAAGTAAAATAGTGAGACACAGATAATAGATGTGGACTTGGGAAAAAACAGCTGAGACTCTGGTGCAAAAATTTCAAATTTGTACAACTCTTCCAGAGGAGGGATAATTATGGCACAGCAGAAGGCAACATCTCCCAGGCCTGTGGAAGGCAGCACTACTTCAGAAGTGGGTATCACCTGATAAAAAGAGGTGTAGATAAACCTGCTGTTTCCTCATCCCTGAAAAAAGGCTAGGAAAAGGTGTAGTAAAGTCCTGCCCATTGTGGGTAGTAATAAGTTAGTCCCCTATTGCACTGCACTTCAGTAGGAAACTCAATCTGGCTTTTCCTACGTCACAGGGATGATTGAAGGTAAATTGAGAGTTGCTGTTAAGACAGACACAATACGTTCAGCAGAAACATAAAAAAAACTCTTCTTTTGTGGAACAATTCAGAGAGGGGAAAATCCTTTGTAGAAAGGAACAAACTCAACTAAAAGCAAACCACCATGCAGTTCAATAAAAGGTTGCCCTCTCCAGTCAAACAGATAAAATTTGCCACAGTGTATAAAAAGGATCTTTTTCAATTTAGCTATTTCCATTAATGTATGAACCACTGATCAATATTAGACATCGCTTAGCTTCTCAGGTCATGAGAAACAACTCACTGGCAAGCATTGTATTTCTAGGAGACAAAGTCGGTGGAGTAAATATATGACCATGCAAACAAATTGAATACTTTTCATGCAAGCTGAGGACCAAATTAATAATTCCCCTTCATTGTGTCAAAGGTATAAAGATTCAGGACTATTCCAAAGACTACGAATTTCTGGGCGGCCTTTTCAGCATGGTTCTCCAATACATCCGGAGATCTCTGGAGAAGAAAACAGACCTTGGGTCGAGCTTCATCTGCCCTTGTGGCCTTGCAGGAGCTAGCAAATTTCACATGTAAGGAGAATCTGGGTAAGTAGACTACAGAAATACAGTCAGGAAACTACATGACAAAATCATAATTTGTAATTTCTGATTGCTTTTTGTTAGAGCAGCTTTCTGAGGCCTCAACTATCAACACATCTCCACCATATCCAGCACTGAACATATTTGTAATTGGACACTGTTCTTGTTCTGCAGTCTATAGCAATAAAGGCAAGTAATATATTAGCTGTTATACAGATGGAGGACTGGGAGATTAAATATCTTGTCCAGGGTCAAAAAGGAAATGTGTGACAGGTCTGGGACTTGTGAACCTGGAAATGTGGAGTTGAAGGCCTCAGCTGTGGGCTGTATATTTACTCCTGAGTGTTAGCTGACTGCACATTTAACAAAACACTCCAAAGGACACCAATATGTTATTGCTTCTATTGGAAAATGACTGGACAACCATGCTTCTTCTGACAACTGGCCAAATCTTGCCTGGGCAAACTATTCAGTTTTGATAAATTGAACAAAGTAATTTGAAAAATAGATTGTTTAGTCTTCTGAGTATGCTTACATAGATTCTTCACAGAACAAACGATGTCTCCTTCTTGTAAATATTAATAAATAATGTTTTTTACATTTCACTTAGGAGCAATCAAACAGGCAAGAAATAACCATGACTGGAAAGCCTGAGCTACTAACTCAGTTCAATGCTGTCGGAAGAGTTCTAGTCAACAGCGAGTTCAGGCAGTTAAAAAGGATGGACTAAGTATAGCAGGGATTTTGCCTTATTTGAACTACAGAGCTTCTCTTTTAGCTTAGAAATGCTTTGGGAATCAATGACCTGAGTTGTGGCTCCATTAGTAGTTTGGCCCAATTTTAATTAGCTGATGATGTGTGCACTATCTTTTGCTAATAAAGGGTATAATGATTTTCGATGGATGTTGCTATAAAGCCCCCAAATTTTACATGTGCACTGTCCAACATTAAACCTTCTGGTCTCTTCTGGGTCATCTCCACTTCTAGTGGGAATCCTGAAAGGGTGTCCAGGTTTGAATGCAGCAGAGATGCTGAGCGAGGAACTTTTCTGACTGGTGCTGTGCTGCAGTGGCTTTTGACAGCAGGATACCCAATTGTCCCTGTAATTAACTGTGTACTGAGGGTCCATTAGAAAGGCGTGTGATGACCCTAGGCCACAGATTTCTGGCTTTACCATGGCCCTGGAAATATCAGGTTAGCCATAAAATAATTCCAGTTTACACCGTGTGAGTAAAATTGAGGCAAACCTTTTAATACTCTTGAGTAGCGGGGTAGGAGGTCAGAGAAGATAGCATAGATGATGCTTTTTCAGAGTGTGATTAATTCTTTTCTGTGTAGCAAAAAAGAAAAAAAAAAGAGTAAATGTTAATCAGAACACTTGCAATTACTAAATTCTTTTTTGTTGTTTCATAGTTGCTTTCTTCAGTAGTGTAATTGTCTCCTCTTTTGTGCAACAAATTAGGGAGTTTGAAATTTGATATCAAGTGGGATTCGTATCTTATTTATTTTGCTGTTTAACAGAGGTACAATACAGAGGTTACTGTAGGAAAAAAGAAACCCGAAACCCTCCAGAAAGACAAATTGAGGCAAATCTAACATGCGTGAGTTAAAAACTATGGGTCCTCCTCTAAATCTGTGTTTTGAAAATAGAGTGCAAATATGTGTATGTGTGCTTGTGAGTTAAGGAAGTTTCTTTCTTAGAAACATCACAGAAATATAGAACAACTCAGGTTGGAGGGAAGCTCATAAGATTGTCTGGTCCAAACTTTCATGGGAAAGAGAGTTGAGGAGATCATCTAGTACCCTTTCCAATTGCATCTTGAAAACCTCCAGTCATAGGAGCTCTATCACATCCCTGGGTAAAAATGCTTTATCAAAAATACAATCCAATGCATTTTAAAATCCCTGTTTACCAGTAATGCATCTGAACAAAAGGGGGACAAAAGTGAAATGCCTAGTGAGAAATTCTGGATATGATTAAGCATAATGATCCCCACACTAAGGAACAGAGAAGATTTAGTGCAATATATTATCAGTGCCAGACGATCTTACCTTCCTCAAGGTATCTTCTTGCTTCCTCTCTCCACTCTTAAATTTCAATTTGTACTTACTTTACAGGATTTTCTGTCCCTCAGAAAGGCAAAGGGGCTTACTTGTTCCCCTATAATCAGGTTGCACACAGAACTTAACTAGGTGGTTTACCAAGTCCTGAGGGATTGCTCCTCATAGAAGAAAACCAAATTCAGAGTTAATGCTGTGGGACTGGCGGCTCTAAACAGCTCATTGTCAGACTGATCTGCTCCTAAAATCCCCAAATGGGTGTGGGAAGCCCCTTTGAGTGTTTAATGATAATGTGGTTTTCCTCTTTCATTAACTTTTGTGTACAAACAGCTATCATGCTCACTGGATACTAAGCACTTTACTGCCCATCTACATCCACATCAATGCTACTTAAGGCTAATCACACACTAACTACATCTCCCAGTGACAAAGCTGCATCCCCACTCTGTCTGTATTGATCTCCCATCAGTCATTTGTAAGTGACCGTGCTAGACATGGCCCTTGGGCATTTTTCCAATACAAAAGCCACTTAACATTAAAATTGCAGGATCTCTTTTGGCTGTTTTACAAGTCTTTATCAAATGCGGATAAAAACCTACCTTTAATCATAACTACTCTATGAATTTTTTTCACCTTTGACCATTGACCCCTTTAAGATAACGAGAGCATTTGTGCACCAGACTGCCCTTCTTCAAGTTTTATTCATTGCCTGAGAGGGCTGCTAGAAGGAGTGGCAAAAAATACTGGAAAGAAAATCCTTTGGCAGCAGTGTTTGTTTCATTTTAACAATAGCAACACTAAAAAGAGTTGTTATTTAAGAGGGTCATTGTTTCAGTCATTTATATGCCCTTTGGGTCACGTGCCCATCACTTTACCTCATTCAGATGAGCAGGCAATAGGACTGCCTTTCTGTTCCCAGTCCTCTGCCATATACCCTTGTACTTCTTGGCATGAAGACTGTGTTTGTTTTGCACATCGATGTGAAAAGCCAAACTAGTACAAATTCTTTTACTCTATCACTGCCACATATGAACACTGAATATATAATTTCAGACACTCTGTGGTTGTTGGATCTTGTTCAGGATGTTAGATGAGAATTATAATTGCATAATTCTGCCATCCTTTCTTTTCTGTACTGTTTCAAGTTCTCCCTAATTTGAGGATACATCTATGGCTTCAGAACAAGCTTAACAACTGTCTTTTTTGAAGTTCAGTACTCGTCCAACTAAATCAGCTTGTAGCACAGTTTGGCTGTGTTCAAGTAGCAACTATTTTAACAATTGCTCAGGTCACGTGCAAGGCTGTTCACACTGGCCTGTGGAAATTATTAAAAAATATTTGTGGTGGAAAGCTACTGTTTGCATACAAGCCTGTAAGGTCTCCTCCTTGCTAGAGTTACAACTTGCTTTATTTGTTGGACTTTGAAACTTTAAACATTTCACAGACAAGTCTGACTTTATTCCCATAAGAGGATTCATCAGTGCATTTGAAGGGCCATATGTTGAGTTGACACTATCAACTATAGGCAATATGCCAACGAAGTACTCAAGCAGGCAGCTCTTCCTGAGCTCCATACTATCTATTTTTTGACTATCTATTTTGATTTGTGTCTCATAAAATGCATCAATTACATATATAAAGAGAATTTCTCCACAGGATGTTAATGGAGTAGTGTACAGTAAGAGGTCAAAAGCACTGTGACTGATCCTCTCAGAATAACATCCAGGAAAAGCTTTCCCTAAAACAGAAAAACTGTTTATAGTAATGATAGCAAAATACAAATGTCACTTTGGAGTCTATTTGCCTAAATAAATGGCTCTCAGCATTTTTCACTCAGTGTATTACTTCTTAGGACTAAGACCAACCTGTCTGCTCCAAATTTCACACATTTTCTACACGTGGCATGTTTGGCTATATGAGAACATGTCTGATAGGATGTTGGGATAGTGAAAAGGAAGCAAGATTAAAATGAACTCACCTGATGTGTTCAGCTGCTTGTTGCATCATTTTGTGTCTGGCAGTATCACTGCTATACAATGGCAATGCTGTGTTAGCAAGTACAATCATGCCAGTGACCAAAGACAGAAAAAGTGAGGTGTTCTCAGCACCATTGCCAAACACCAACTGGTGGAAATATGTCTGTTACTTGAATCAGTGTTTCTGTTCCCTCGTCATCCTCAGAGAAACCTGTGTTGAAGAATGATTAAGGTTGTAATCACGTTGTAGATGGTTCACTTGGTGATGAGAGTAACTCTGTGATGGGGCATTAAGAGCCCCGGATCACACTCCCTGAGGTGTTAGACTGAAGTGTGCCAGTTGAACTGAATCTTGTGCCAAACTTAGCTATTTTGGACAGTAACTTTGAAATTTCACGATGGACAACAAGAAAATATTTTTTTAAGCCATTACAGTTGCAATACATATATTGTACTAATCCAACTTACAATTATACTTCTTCCATATTTTAATTAAGCACATAAATAATAAAATTTAAACTTTGCCTCATCACTTTTCTCTATATTGTCTATGAGTTCTTCCAGGTACAAGTCATTTTGTTTAACTGATAGGTCCAGAGTATGTGTAATTATTTAATACTAACCTGTGTACATTTCTTTACTTTTAATGCATTATGGTAATTTTCAACTAATAAAAAGTTAATTGCATTATAATAAAATACTAACAGTACTGAAAACATAAAAAGGAGAGGGGAATCCAGACCAGGAAGATGCTATTGAAAACAAAAGACCAAAACCACTTACACAACATATATGTACATTTGCACAGAATGCGACAGTCATAACAAGAGCACCAAGGTGTGAAGTGCTTTAAAGTCCTCTAATGCAGCCAATAGCTTTAGAAAGGCTGATAACCACCACAGCTTTTTCACGCCACGGCCTTATTTTTCTAACCAGGCAGGATAACTTTACAGCCTGGTTCAAACTCCACATCTGTCCAAACCTTAATCTGATTGAACATCCATTAATGTTGTATTTGGTGGCTTTTTTAACATGGACATTTATCTCCCAAAGACAAGACTGACCCCAAAAACTGACTTAATTCATGCCATTAAACTGCTGGCAACTTAGACACTACTGCTATGAGCTTGAATTGATCCAGAGCCTGAGGGTAGACAGTTCCATTTCTCATTAACAACAACAAAAAAATTATGATTATTAACAATATTTTTTAAGCTTTTCTTTATAAACCAGAGAAGGTAAGTAACCTAAGTGACCCTTATCAGGGTTATAAGCTAATTAATGAGTTTTATAACAAGCCCAGCCATCGTCTTTGTGATCTATCTCTGGGAACTCTAAAAAAGTCAACATAAAGGACAGGATAAAAGACAAGACCCCATCTTGCAGAGACAGGCTCTAAACAGAAATCTTCAGGTTGGATGGATTTTTAGGGTCCCCTCAGAGCTTATATTTGTTCCAGAGATGGGAAAAACAGGCTCCTGGGGTATTGGAATCAGAAGTCAAAAACTTAAAAAAAGAAGCACAGAAAGACTTCAACTTTCTTATGAGAAACAGTGCAGAAAAAGCAACTTATACTAAAGCTGTCATGGAGAATTTCCAGGAGAGACAAATGCCAAGAGATGACAAATGGAGAAATATTAGCAACCTTCATAGAGAGGAATCAGAATGCAAAATGTTGCAAGCAAAAATGTAAAACTTTTGATACAAAAAGAAGTGGGAGAAATTGAGAGAGGGATACAGAAGAGAAAAAAAAGAATTTCCTCGTTGAGATACACATTTTTTAACTTTCTTCATTTGCTGCACATTCAGAGGGTCAGATGCTCTAGCTGATGCCAAACCAGAGTAAATTCTTCTGCTCCTCTTCTTTTAAGAAGCTGAGGGAGATCTGTCAGCATCTGCTGCACCAGAGAAAGCTTTTCTCAACAAAGAAAATGACTGTCAGGGAGGTTGATTATGGGAATGGAGCCTACCTGGGTATGGCTAAGAGTCTGGACGGATGAGTCTTCATCCACCTGGAAATTGTAACCATGTCAGTTAAGTTACTCCAACCTTCACTGAAATGGACAGATATACACCCAAGTGTACACCCTGCATCAATATATGACTCCTTTGGAGAATAAAAAAAGTGCCATTTATTGCAAATAAACTTCAAAAGCTATTGTTCAATCAATGTATTCCATTGGAATCTTACTAGCAACTTAAAACATTTATGAAATAATTATATGGTGTTTTAATTTTCCCATTTTAGATCCCTCCTTTCGAACATAAATAATTTCTTGCCTTTCTTCCATGGGCTTATTTTAAAAAGATAAACTTTGGATTGCAGTTGTTGCATCCATATAATCTTAATGCCTAACCTCAAAAATCTAAATGCTAAATAAAGTCTTTCCCTCCAGAGCTCTAACTATATCCATTTCTCTCTTTTATTTCTGTTGGGTTTTTTCATTCTTCAACAAAAGAATAAGTAAATCCTCATTACCCAGTATCAGTTGAGGCTTGTCTATATAAAGAATATATTGTGTTTTTTGTGAGTCCGTGTGTGCATGCAGAACTGCATTACATTAGCATTCCTGAATACAGGCTTTTTAATGTACTAATCTTAGGAAGGTAAAATCAATATTCAAATGATAATTATTTAGGAAGTAAATTGATCAATTTGTCCCAAGCTCCATGAAGATGAACTGAGGTCAATCCACTTTGCCTATTAAGATTTTGAAGATCTGGTTGGATTACTTTCACAGTAAGTGCCTGTTTTCCACCAAGGTTTGAGGAAATGGGGGGAAAAAAAAAGAAAATAAAGACGAACTGAGCTTTAATGTTAGACCTTAGGAAAAATAAAATTTCATGTAAGTGCAATTTTCCTGGTCCCAGCAAGTTGTCCATGTAAATAACCTCTGTGTTATTAGTTTTTAGTACTATAGTTCTCTATAGTTCTCCCTGTGGTGAAAGTGAAATGGCTGCTAACCAAACAGAGTTGACCTGTTTTGGTTCTACAGCCCTACATATATTTTCTGAATTATTTTTTAAGGCTTGGGAATGTGTGGATGAGCAATCTATATGGAAGAGAGACTGAAAGAACTTCGAGGCAAGCTATTCAAACAACTCTGGCATTTCAAAACTGAGCATAGTGAATTTTTTAAACTCAAATAAAACATTGCAAAATTGTTATTGCTAAAATAATAGTCTATTCACCTTAGAATTATCACATTACGTGTTAGGGTAGAGGCACATATTTCCTGATGGCAAATCACTAGACCACATGAATTCAAATTCCATAAAAACAAAACTTTTCTTTCATTTCAGGAAAAGTACATTTTGCAGAAGGAGACACAGATAGGCACAGTGTGTTTCACTAGCAACTCTTTCTAGCTCTTAAGCTTGAAATATGTTCAGTACAGAAATGGTCTTGTGCAGGTCAAGGAGTTGGACGCAATGATCCTTGTGGGTCCCCTCCAACTCAGCATATTCTGTGATTCTGTGATTTTTTTCTCCCCCTTTTCTAGAGGTTCTTTGCAGACAGTAAAGATTCCTTAGGTCTTAAGCATTTATTCTGAGAGTATAATAAAAGTATGGTAACTTAATACATATTTCCCTAATGATTTTCTGATGTAAAATACTTCACAAATAAGAAAATTAGTAAGACCAGTACCTCATTTCATATAGTGTTTTTCAGCCCATCATGGTTTGAACTGGTGGCTCGAAGATTAATTTCTTGGAGTTCCCAAATTATCTGCCTTGGACTTGATTTCAGTATTGAGGTTGTGGAAACCAAAGAAGACTGGTGGTCACTGCAGGATTGTTCAAGACAGGGTCAGATTCACCATTTAGGAAACCAGTTATCTATGCAGTCACTGAAACACAGAATCACAGACTAAGAAGAGTTGTAAGGGACCCACAAGGATCATCAAGTCCAGCTCCAGGCCCTGCAAAGGACCATCCCCAAGAGTCACACCATGTGTCTGAGCATTGTCCAAAAGCTTCTTGAACTGTCAGGCTTTGTGCTGTGACTGCTTCCCTGGGGAGCCTGTGGTCAGTGCCTGACCACCCTGTGGGTGAAGAATCTTTTTCTAATATCCAACCTAAACCTCTCATGACACAACTTCAGGCCATTGCCTCAGGTCCTGTCACTGGTCCTGTCACAGAGAAGAGATCAGTGTCTGCCTCTCCTCTTCCGCTCACGAGAAAGTTGTAGACTGCAATGAGGTCTGATTACTATCTGCAATTGGTTGTTCCAACTGGAAGGGAAGAAATAACAAAGAGAAGGCTGAGGTTAACCAAAAGAGACTTTGGGGCCCTGGAACAATTGGGAGAGGGATCAGGAGCCCAGGTAGTGATTTTTTTGATTCTTCCAGCAACAAGGGATAATATTGATAGTAATAGGCAGATCCATCAGGTCAAAGCGTGGCTCCAGGGTGGTCTCAGTGGAAACATTGTTTTCCTACCAATTTCTAGTCTCCTTTAGGGCAAGAATGAAAACCAGTGATCTTAAAGGCTCTAATTTTATGGCAGTGACATTCTCTTGTCTCATCAAATGCTTTGTCTTGTGCAGCTGCAGCTTGAAAAGTTGTGCAAGCTGAAAGAGGTGAAAAGCTATACGCAAGTAGCTTCAGTCACTCTCTGGGTCTTCAAAAATCAACATTTTTATTGATTTCCATGTAAGACTTCTTGTCTGTATGCAATCTGCAGGACAATACATTCAACACAGGAGCTCACTTCTGGTACCAGCTATGCAGTTTCCAGCTACTTTGGAAAAGAAACACAGATGTGTGAGCATGGTAAGAGCTGGAGTGCAGTGTAATCTCTGGGCACTGGGGGGCTGGGACTCTGAAATACTCCTGCTCTTCAGTGAGTATACTGTCCTTGTGCTTCATGGAAATTCAGAAATCTTTTGAGATGTGTAGTTTATAATTATAAGACCAGATGAATTTATAACTTCCTTTCACACATCAAAAAGAGGAGTTAATTATTTTATTTTGGAAATTTACATTTTTCGTTGAGTGCATTTTTTTTCCTGCAAGGCATTAAGAGTGAACTTTTTTCCCTGTTATATATAACAAATACTAGGAAAAGATATTGGGATTCTTCCACAGTAAAAGAGAGAGTAGAGATTCTCAGTTTTAGTGTGAATTTTATGGCTTTTTTTGAGTCTATCTTCGCAGTATAATCCTAGTATTTGTCTGTCTTTCATTTCTTTCCTTTCCATGATCTCAAGATGTATGCTCAAGTTTTAAAGCAACTGTCCATCTGAAGAAAGATGAGTAGAAAGGAAAATTTTGTGCTATTATAGGGATCCATCATAATGGCAACATTTCCATGGTAATTTATAGCTGTAACTTCTGGCCTTCTCAGATGTTTTATAAGACATTAGGATAGGTGGTGTATAGAGACAGTAGGAAAAAATATTCTTGTGACCCCTCTGGACTACACATGTACTGGATGCTTGTGACTGTGGGGGACTAATTTAAAAGACTGATATAATCTTCCCTAAACCTAGGTCCCAAACCTACTTTTCAGTATTTTTTATGAATCAAAACACTCCATATTCCTTTTACAGTTTCACTGCCCTCCAGGTTGAATTTTGCTTAATAGTAGTGATCTCCAGCCTGGTGGCAATGGATAAATTCCAAATAACCTTTGACTGTACAGTAAAAGACTCTGGTGAATAGAGCAGTACATCAAATATTTCTATGTGAATGTACAGTTGATTAATCACTGGAGTAGTGTTTGGAGATTGTCTTTAGACAGTTCAGTTGTAGATTTGAATGTCAGCATTATCATATGTGAATCCCTATCTTGTGTAGTGACGGCCTCAAAGAAAGCAACAGAACCAATGGTAAAATCAGTTTTGCACCCTTTATTTGCAAAACAGGTGTTTTCGTACAGGCCAATCAAAGATTCTCAATGAAACAAAAATTTTGGTGCTCCAGTGATGAGGAACTATGGTATAGAGAGGAGGGAAAATGGAGCAAAAACAGGGACCCAGAATGCGCATGTGTACAGGGAGCTATGAACTCGGACAGGATATGATTTGGAAAAGGTTATTGAATCTCTGGATCCATCTTCCTTCTGGGACAGTATATTCCCTAGTACAATTCCATGTGGAGGGAGAGACAGAATAGAGAATAGAAGGACAAGGACAGCTATGTCATTCCTAGTTACCGTTCATAAAAATCCACTAACTTAACATTAAACTTTAAGAACTATGGCTTAAAGGAATAGAATACTTCAAGTTTGAATGAGCTGAGTTCCCTTTCCTGTGTCCTGTCTAAGTGACTGTTGAATGGCAAGAGTGTATGAGAGGACTTCCAGTGAGAAAATTCTGACTGTTTTGAACAGCAAGGATCCTACAGGCTGTGAAAATAGACCTGAACCACCTCATGCTTGTTTGTCTTAGAATCATAGAATCACAGAATGTTTTGGGTTGGAAGGGACCTTAAAGTTCCTCAAGTTCCAAACCCCTGCCATGGGCAGGGACATCTGCAATAGACCAGGTTGTTCAAAGCTCAATTCAGCCTGGCCTTGAACACTTTCAGAGTTGGAGCATCCACAGCCTCTCTGGGCAACATGTACCAGTGCTTTACCACCCTTATAGTAAAGATTTTCTTCCTAAAATCTAATCTTAACCTACTCTCTTTCAGTTTAAAGCCATTACCCCTTGTCCTACCACTACATGCCCTTGTGAAATCTTCCTCTCCAGCTTGTCCTATGGGTATGAGAGAAGATTACTTTAATGGGAAATGTGATTATCGACTACAAAGAGGATTAGGCACAGCTCCCATTACAACAGAGAGAAAATTTCACAAAGTAATTTGCAAACTGTAAAAGCAATATTTGGAACAATTCTGTGGTTGGAGGACTATCCATTATGAGAAGATGACATGTAAAATGGTATTGACCAGAAAACTGCTCAAAAATAGACAGTATCATCTTTTCAGTTCATAAACTTTTATCTTTTGTAAAAGAGTATTTATAAAAGTTACAGGAGTTCCTTTGGGTTCTTCCTTTCTCTGTTTCTTGTCTAACTTATACTAATAAATTTGGAAAAGGATATTTTGTATTCTCTGGGGATGATAAGGGCGAACAAGTGATACATGGCCAAATGTAGAAAACAGTGGATGTGGGAGAGGGAGAATGGAGATCAGTCTCTTTTTAAAACATCTCTGCATTCTGCCTGGGATACTTTAATATCTTTGAAATAATTTACGTTCTTTCTTGCATTTTTTAGTCTTTTTAGGCTATGAATACATCTGGTGAAAATTGTACTTCTATAATCATATTCTAAATATCAGCAAGAAAAACAATTTTCCTGCATTTTCAAATGTGTTTATAAAGGACCTTTTTTTTTTTTTTATGTGCAGGCAAACTATCAATAACAGGCTGCAAGGTTTTGTCTTGTTGCTGAACCTCTGGCAACTTACTGTACACCTTTGAAAGCTCCCTATTCAGTTTGCGGGAACATTGAAAGGTACTACAATGTATGGTTTCCAAATTTTCCCAGACAAGCACAGGAGAAATAAAAGGCCCGTTTGTCCACATCATTAAACCACCTTGCAGTCTGGTACAATTGGCAGACTCTTCTCCAGAGAGAGTCAGAACAAAACCTGCAGGGGTTTTTCTAGGTCAGGAAGTCAGCTGGCAGAGCTGTGTCAGGCAACTTCTTCTATGTCTTCCTGAACTCTGGGGTCCAAACCTGAGATGTTCTCAGCAGTCTAAGTCCCACAAAAGACAAACTTATGACTATCCTCTTTTCAGGAATATTATATTTCCTTGCAAATCTGTGTGTTTAAAAGCAATGAAATGTGCACTATGAGTTTTGCACTTATATTATTACTTTCTTTACTGTCTTCTTATTGACATATGACTTTGTTAATAACATAGTCTTGCTGTTGCCTCTGACTTTTTTTGAAAGTGAAGAAAACATATTTTATATTGTCAGAGCACTTGAGCTCAGCAGAATTCTATGAAGGAATTTTTTTAATGGGAAACATATAGTACAAGGCAAGTCCTTCCTTTAATAATATTGATATTCTTCTTGTGCAGCCCCAAGTCCGTTTGTATAATGCCAGTTTTGTATTACCTTGCTTGCTGTTTTTATTATCCACAGAATACAAATTAACCTCTTGTGTTGTGGAAGGACTTGGCAAATGTGGCCAAGACTGGGACAATGGGGTGCAGAAAGTCTCTCTGCTTCAAAGAACTTTGAATAAATATATTTTTTTTACTCTTTGAGAACCTTCCCTATTTTACCCTTTGGTGGTTTAGGCAATGTCACACAACAGAAGTAGGTCAAAGTAGGTCTAGATTTCATGGCTCCTGATGCTAAGGATCCTGTTTGATTACTTAAATCATTGACACCAGTTATACTGAAAGAATAAATTTAGCTTCAGCATTATTTGTAAAATAAAGCCCTGCAAAAATGGAAAGGACTTTTAAGACAGAATTTAAAACTGAAGAGCATGATTTCTTCCATGACCCTTTATGTAAGATTCAATAAGTTTTGTGTGATTTCAGTAAGTTTTATTCTTATGGGAAAGGGGAAGAAGCAAGACAAAGTCACTAATTAAACCCCTCCAAAGCATGACAATTGTCCTTAGTCCTAGTTTGGGTCCAGTGAAAAGTGTCTGTTTTATGGTTTTAAGTGGAAACTTTTGAAGGGCAACCATGAAAATGCATGTCCATGTATGAAACCACCGTTTAAAGCAGAAGCCATGCTCGCTGGTCTGTGCCATGTTGGCTGCCACTGGCACCAGGGTGCCAAGAAATTCTGTGCTGTGTAGCAGACCCTGGGCACAGGGGCTTGCCCAGGTCTTGTGGGGCACACCTGGCCCTATGCTGCCTGGCAGCACATGAAAGCATGGCACTGTTACAACTACCTGAGGCTTCCTCTCAGGTACCAGCCCAGCGTCCAGTTCTTGCTAGAGCAGAAGGCCAGCTCGGCTCCCCTTGTGCAGACAGACATGTCTTGATTCGCTTTCCTGATGAGGTCTTTGGCTTCAAAGTAACAACAGGGGTGTTGAAAAACAACCTCAGTGAGAAGCACCTGGTGTATGCCCACCCTGCTATGCTTTCAAAGATTCCTTATACTGTATTTTCTATGCTTAACAGTTTTGACCTCACTTAACAACTGGTTCTGCCCAAGTTCAGATAGGAGGGTGAACAGCTCTCACTTCGGCTCCTTGCCTTAGTGGCAATAAAGCATGTAAGAAAAGCTGAAAAAAAGTGCTGAACCCCCAGACACAACATAGTGAGGTACATATGCAACAAGACACTAGGTATGCATACCTAGTTCCTTACATGTCTTCCTTGAGAGGGGGTACTGTGGGCTTACTGTGTTCTTTTTCAAGCATGAAAAATGCTTGTGCGGTAATTCTCCATACCTGCTCTTCATTAATACTGTGGCACTCAATAGAAATGGAAGGGACAAATCAAATATACCTGCTCCTTTCCAAACCAGCCCTAAACAGCTATTTGAAATGCTTATATACATATTTTTGTATGCTCATTTTTTTGTTTATATTCATGCTCATGTGTCTTTAGCAATCCTTTGGAATGATAGACTTTCTCTTCAAAAAACTCACTTGTAGGTTTGTACTTAATTTACCATGTTCCTATATTGCTGTGACTTTTTTCTTACAAAACCTCATAGCTTATAAATTACCATAAGATTAAACCAGATATTGCTAATGTATTTTAAACAGTTGTTAAATTACCAAAGTTGGTTGATCCCTTCCTTGAAATTTGCTGATCCTAACTTTAAATTACTCCTAGGTTATTATTTATATCTTTTAAATCTTTTATAGCCATACACGGGTGCTTTTATGAAACCTGGTGTAACGTATTCTAAGAACAAAAGCATATTTATGTAAGTAGCACTGGGAGCTGAGTTGGCAGGTGTCTGCCACAAAGTCTTAACCCCTAAGCATTAGTAGTAGGCATCAAGTGCATCCTCAAAAGGTTGTGAGAGTCTCTCTTTCTACAGAGAAACTGTTCAGGCTGAAAATGTATTTAACTGGAAAGAATGGCAGGGCTTGTGCTATCATCAAGTTTCTGGGCTACAGAAAGAAATGAGGACTTAGGAATAACATCTGCAACAAATACCATAAACAGAAAATCAATACAGTTGTGGTGGCCAGGGCTTCTAAGAGCAACTGCAACCTTATATAGCTCATGAGGGAGCCAAGCAGAATTGTTCTTGTGAAGAAAGCAGTTTCAGATGTGTAAAGGAGAAGGCAAGGCCATAGTCTCTCCTCTTGCACAAACCAGACAGGAAAACTGCCCAGCTGGAGGAGATCCAGGGCTGTCCTACATGAAGAGGGGTAGCAGAGGGAGAAAACCCTGTAAAAAGAAAAGGACTTTGTCTAGAGCAAAGGGTCAGTCAGCTTAAGGTAGTGAAATCTCACACAGAACTCCAAAAATTTCCTTGGCTTCTGCTAAAGCCAATGTTTGTATAAATCTGTTGGAGAATGTCAGCAAGGAATGAGAGTTCCTGAGAGTAGGGTAAGATGTGGCTGGAAACTTCCTTTCAGCTTGTATGCACAAAATATGTTGGGTCCTTTAGCTTCTTCTGTATGGGTGCACAATCCATGGTTCAACGTGCTCGTCAAAGCATACCAGCAAGTCCTTTCAATAAAAATACTTTCATTGAAACATGTCATTTCACTGAAAACACACTTTGGAGACAGAAAGTATAGTCAATTCAAGAAGATTTTGTTAGGAAAAGTTTCCTGGCTCCAGAACTTCATTTTAGAGAAGCCCAATGCCCCCATGAGCCCCATGATTGCTGTTCATAGGCTACACCAGTGAAGTGAGAAACATTGACTAAGCCCCTGATCTCACAGAATGAAATCAGGGTATAATCACCTTCTCTGACTCTGAGGATAGCCTCAATAGGAAACCTCATTGACAGGCTTCAATGCTCAGCTCCGGCGGGAAGTGGTTGCTGAGAATTTGCTGTGAGACTTCCTTGGAGAAGGTAGGCAGCATTGCATTGAGCCTGCTGTATGGCAAGGGAGACTACAGGCTGGAGTGAGCACAGCCACTTCTTGGCTGCATGCTGCAACTGGGGAGCATGGAGGTGGTAAGAGGTCTTTTTTTATTTTGTTGTGCTGTGGTTAGGTTTTTTTGGTGGTTTGTGTGGGGTTTGGTTTTTGCTTTTTATGTTTTTTTGTATTTTTAAAGAAAAACTTTAGAGTTTTTGTATGAGGTGGAAATTTTCCTATTCAGTTCTTATGGTTACTTACTAGTAAGTGGTAATGTAGTGTGTTAAGGGACTGAACAAAGTGTTCACACATGTATGAGATGTGTTAGTGTTTTTCCCTGAAAATGGGACTTATCTTCCGGTGTGTTGATAGAGGCCTCTCAAAAGGGCTTTATTAGGCTTTAATTGCATGGAACTGGCGTGGAACTGTGGTTCTCCACAAACCATTTATCTCATACTTTTCCTGCAAGTCTCTTCACTGATGGCATACAAAATTACTAAGAACCCTGCTCTGTTCTGTGACTAACATATTCTCGGTGAAAAGTTCTATTTTAGGCTTATTTGAATTTTTTTTTTTTCTGTGAGGAAGTATAACTATTAGTTAATATCCACTACAATTATACCAAGAAAAATACTTATTAAAAACCTTCCTTGTAGTTCCAGGTTTCAGTCACCTACTTTTTTTTTCATCTGTCTGCCATCATTCACATATTAAATATCAGCCACACTAAGAAAAGATGTGAAAGAACTGCTTTTTATGGCTATGATTTTTACTGCAGTAAAAATCCCTGCACATATAGTTTTATTAACTTTCATAAGAGTATTCAGGTAGATAACTTCATACAGCCTTGCATGCAGTTGTGGTGTCCCATGTTTAAGGAATGTGAATATAGAGTTCAAAGGATGGCTACTGGGATGGTTGGGAGCATGAAAAGCATGTGAAATGAGAGGAAGCTAGAAGAGCTTGGTTTGCTTGGCATTCACAGAGAGATCAAGAAACTAAATTATTTCCTGAGTGAAGAAGGACAAACACCAATGTGGAAGATAAGCTATTTCAGTTGAAGGATGATATCAGTGTACAAACAGATGAAAAGGAAGAAGTCCTGGGCTTGTGAAAAACCATTCTACTCTGAGTGCTGGGAACAGTGCTGTACAGTTAGAGTAAGCCTGTTAGAATGAGGGGGCTTGTCCTTGCCTTAAGGGGCTCCCTTGGGAATGCTCCAGTGAGCCCAGTGACAGACCTAGACACGTGTTGTGGGTTAACCCTGGTGGGCAACTCAGCCCCACACAGCTGCTTATTCACATCACCACCATCCCTGGTGGGAGGGGGATTGGGAACAGAAGAGTACAAGTGTGAAAATGTGTGAGTTGAGTTGACAGTTTAAGTTAAAAAAAAAGGAGAAAAAAAAAAGAAGAAGCAAACTGAAAAAACAAGAAAAACAAGGGATGGAAACCCACCCACAATTGTTCTCTGCCAGCTGATTGATGCCCAGGCAGTTCCCAAGAAATTGCAGGCCTGGAAAACTTCTCCCCCAGCTTTTACAGCTGAGCACAAGACATGGGGTGTCCCTTTGGTCAGCTGGGGAGCTGGCTCTCAACTCCTTGTGCACTCCCAGCAGCCTATTGTTTGGTGAGGTGACATGAAAAGCAGAAAAGGCCTTGACACTGTGTAAGCACTTCTCAGCCATAGCTAACGCATATTGGTGTTACTGTGTTAGCAATTTTTTCTCATCGTAAGTCCAAAAGAAGCACTATGCCAGCTAGTATGAAAAAAATCATCTCTATCCCAGAAAAAACCAGTACATTATGGATGGATGGTTTCAAAAGACAGGCCTCTCATATTATCTAGGTTCCAGGAAGGTAACGACTTGAACTGGAATGATACCTGATTGAACTTGAAATGATACCTGCAGTTACCAGCACCTAGTACTGGTATGTTATAGAGTTTCAGGTGGTTCCTACCATGACAGCTGGTGTCCAGTTCAGTACTGTAACACTTTCAACTGCACTGTGCAAAGGCAATGGAATTACATTTATTTTAAACCAAAACTTCCCACTGAGATCGATGGAAAGTTGTGATTAAAACTGATGACACAGTAAGGCCCCATTTACCCGAGACAGACATGCTATCAGAGGCACCCAATCTCTGCTTAAGCGTCATGCCTGGAAATAGCGGTGGGCCAGGAAGTCCTAATGTCGCCGCTGCCACAGCAGCAGAAGCCACTATTCCTGGAGCTGGAGCTGTCTCCAGGATTATACCAACAAAGGATGCAAGAGAGACCAGAAGAGAGACCCAGAGCCATCGTCCCCCTTCGGAGCACCACGATATCATCACCATTGCTACACTGCTGGTAGCCCTGCCTGGACAGCACCACAACCAGACACACCTGCACAGGCAAAAGCCTCGCACGCCTTCTTCCATAAAGGTGTTCGAGCTCTAAGTTTCCCATGGTTCTAAAGTTTCCTGTTCATAGAGCTAAGTTGTTAAGTTGGAACTTTTAAGTTAATAAGCCTGCCGCATGCCACTTTGAGAGTTTGTATCACTGGTAATTCCATTTTACAGCATTTGGATATGATTGTTACATTGCCAATGATACAACGGGATACATCTCTGGCTGAAAGGGCTTCGGCGTGTTGGGCCTGTTGGGCCTGTTGAGCCAAGGGCCCTGGAGACAGGATGACAGCTGCTGCTTTTCTATTTGAAAACAAAAAGGGGGAATTATTGTGGTGGTCAGCAGCTGGCCTGAAGGCCTCACAATAACAATTAATCACATTTTAGAACTCCCTGTTTTATAACTGAAATAATGAAGACATAACTGAAATTACATAAGTACCCTGACTGGTGGGTTATGTAATCCAACCAGTGTGGACTGTTGGAGAGCAGGCCCAGGCCCGTGGGGACGCGAGCAGCTGTTGGCTGGTTGGCTGGGTGAAAACTGGTTCAGCCCATAGGGATCGACCGCATGGACCTTCAGATCTATATAAGTAAAGGAGGACTCCATAAAAGTTGGCTGTTGTGCATGAACCCAGTGTGTCTTGTCGCTTATCTGTCTCTGAAACTGCGACAAGAACAGGCTAAACAGAGACAAGAGTAGGCTAACTTTGGGTTAGGTTTGCTCCAATCTCTCTTCCAGTGATGCTGCTACTACACAAGAAAGGTCTGATTGGATAGCAAAATGCTCCTTGTTAAAAATTAAAAAATTTTTTGCTTCACAACTACACTTCAGAAACTGGTGTATCTGTTGTTTGAACTCACAAGCCTATGGGATTGCCTTTAGTCTGAGCTTTGCTTTCCTTCCTTTACCCAAAATCCACCAGATTTGGTGTCTGTCACTTCATCCTCTTCTTAAGCATCCTTCCTACAGGCAATTCTTTTTAGGGTTGGCTGAGATGCACTGGTTTTCACACCCTTAAGGTCTTGACTTGATGTGTGACAACCTTAGAGAGAATCAAGTATTAAGAGTTTCTCCCAAATCTTACAGCAGTTTTATTATGCCAGAGGACAAAGGAAAGCACAAAGTGTGCACCTTTGCGAGGTTGGGCCTGGCTGCTGGTGAAGCTGGTGTAGTGATGCCAACGAGGCCTTTCACTTCCAGGAGTGCTCTACTTTCCATTGATACATGTAGCTGTTCTTGTCTTCAAATCCCAGACTTCTCCCTCCTTCCACCCCCAGAAATTTAGCAAAGCACATTTATTGTCTCAGGAATATTTTAGATATTTAGCAGATTATTTAATAATCTGAGAAAGGCATTGACTGCTGCAGCACAGAGGCCAGACCCTCATTGCAGGCAGACAGGCTTCAGTTATTTTCCTGGCTCTTCAGATTTACTACTAATACACTGGCAGACAGTAGTAGTGGATATGATGATGTAGTGCTGGAAATAGTCCTGGGTTTTAGTAATACCTACACATTGCCAGACAATTATGTCCAAAGAGCCCAGATTTTCTAGAAGTGCTGTCCCACCCCCCCTTCTGTTGGAAACCCTAATTTCCTCTTTGCCCCTTTTCCCTTGCTGTCAGCCCTATCACATCTCTTGTGGCCAGATCAAGGATGTTTAAATATAGACTCAAACATTTCTGAGGGAGGAGCAACTCTGGCAAGGCTTTGTGGCCTGACTGATCTCACTAAACTACTGCTGACTATTCAGGATCTCTTCCAATACTAGCTGGCCCTTCTTTAAATTTGCCAATGATTTAGAAATTCAGAAATAAAGCAGTAAACAGATGCAATGAAGCTTGAGTTTTTTCTGTGCTGTAAAAAAACCTCTTCCCCCTTTCTTCTTCTATCATTTGTAACTCAATACTGTCTGGGCTTACTTAGTGAACAAAACCAGTACTTTTCTAGACTAGCAGGCTTGGTCCTAACCAGGTACAGTACATGGCATACTTTCAGGGATATGTGGGAGATCTGGTTTCAAGTAAAGGCAAAAAGCAGAGTACTCTTTAAATCTGTAGTAGAAGTGGATTAGATTAATCTATCCCTTCTTTCCTTTTTCTAAAATTGCCTTGAGGCTTTTTTTTCCTTTGGAACAATCATAGCACTAGAGATGTGAGGAGGTATTTCTAATGACTTGAGCTTCTACCATGACCTAGAGTGGTTTTATCTCTCCGTGATTACTTAGACAAAATGAAACAGTCCTGAGTTGTAGCATGGCTGTGAGGGCCTGGTAGAATTATTAGTGTAGTTGCTGAAATTTGGGGGAAAATCAGAACCTGGTGTGATTTCCTGAAGTGCTCACACATGGTCAGCTCCTCACCTGTGTGAAGCACTTGCACCAGTCCTGTATAACCACTCCAATCACTTTCATATCCTCAAAATGAGCTTAAACACTTCTTAGGCCTTGTCCCTGGCCTCGTATTAAAGGGTGGATTTCACTCCTTGGCTGTTTCAAGTAACTTAAGTAAGTTCTAGCATATCAATAAATTATAAATTCTGCTTTCTTCAGAGAATGGGCTGCAGCAGATCTTGGAGATGGACACCATTGTGTAAGAGCAGGCCTTGACTACACCATACAATGGCTAAAATCATATTCATTTTGGTAGTATTTGATAAGAGACAAAAACCAGCAGCCAGACTGCTATAAATAACAGGATATATATATATATATATATATAAACATAAGTAACCAAAAAAGAAGACCTAAGAGCTGAGGCAAAATACATTAGACTTCTGAAATAGGAAAGTTCAATACTGTGGTTGTCATTACCACAGGACACTTTTGGCCATGAAAGCAGAAAAGTAGTGTGTATAGGTAGTTGTGTAATATTCTAAGATGCATATAGCTCTGTAATATGGAGAAATATAGAAATAGTTTTAAGAGACTGATTGTCTTTGAAGTGTATGAAAATAATGTTAAGAATTACTTAAAACCCTTTATGGGGTGAGTTATCTTTGGGAATAACTAAAAGTCCATTAGTGACTACATGCTATACATTGTATTAAATCAGCTCTCTTCTTCTCTAAAATTTGCCTCATCGGGTTTTTTTTAGGGTGAAATTCATCCCTAGGCAAAGTATACGTATGCAATGTTGAGTCTACCATTTATTATAGCATCCATAACTCAGTACAAAAAGCTGTGCATATGGCCTTGATAACTATCTACAGTGCACTGAATTTTCCTTTTGCACACTGATCCAAGGTGACTGACTGTGTCTCATCAACATTTTATTCCTCAGTGCTTTATTAATAACAAATGAGGGACTCATGAATCCATTCAATTAAATAATTCCTTCTTGGTCTCCTTTTCTTGCTTAACGAGTTGATCTGTCTCCAAAATGTACATTTTCTGCATTCCCATTGGACTAATGACATTTAGATAATTTTTTTACTTTGGAATATAGCCATCCAACTTAAAAGTTAAAAGAGACATTGTACATATGAAGACAGTGATAATGCCATTCCCTGCCAGTAAGTCCTGCTGCTATGCAAATGAGCAAGGTAGGGAACTGCCTTCCTTTGAGGTTATTAGACCAGGCGTATCACTGACATGCATGGAGACACTTCCCTTCAGCTATCTTGACTTGTACAGAACTTTATTTAGGTTTTGATTCAAATAACCATTTTTTTCCAGCCAATTTAGGGGTTATAATATCTGCTATTGACCTTCTATTACAACCTGTGAACCATCCTGTTTAATGTGAAATTACATCATGTAAGAAATTCCTTTTTGTCCATTATCTTGGTCACTGACTTGACAGGGCTCTCAGAGAGTCATGGGAGTATAAATCAGAGATGGGACTAAGAAGTGGGGAACTCGGGAGTAATAGGCACAAGTCTAACATGGTGATTCTTTCTGTTCCTAAGGCCACAGCAAGAGTGCAATGAAGAATGGACATTAGGTGTTTCTTCCTGGCACTGTGTCAAGTGCAGAATATTTTATGCAAATGAAATATCCTGTTCCGAGAAATAATAGATCTCTAGTGATTTCATTCCCATGTTAGAGCAAGGTTTACATTGAAAAGATGGGTTGGCCAAAACTATGACTACTTGTTGAGTACAAAAAGAATATCAAGAAGAAATTAATTGTGTGGCATTAGCTAATAGGAAGCAACACACACACAAAAGGGAGGTCATAGATAAAAATTTTCATTGAACGTAATTGATTATTGTGATTTGCTTAACAGGACTTGGAAATTATGGAAGAAAATGAATGTCAGCGTGGGGAAGGTGGAAGTCAAGGCTGAAGGATATACCATGTCTTGTGTACGTTATGCCTTATCCTGGGTAGTGTCTCAGGCCAGCAACAGGGTCCCTCCCTTATAACAGAAAGCACAGCAAATCACTGAAAATGTGGGTGAAGGTAAAATCAGTGCCAGGAAATAGGATTCTGAATGAAAGATGAGGAGTATAGTGTGACAGTGAATCCTTTGGAAAGTTAAGGGTCTTTACGTAGTGAGATGCAGTTCAGTCAGTCCTTGGATCTCTGTGAGAAACTGGGTACAGTTATCCTGTTTCAGGCGTTTTGAAGTACATTGTTTCAGATATTGCTCTTGGGGTGGAATCTTATGCTTTTTTCCTCTCTTGATTTGGAGTTCAGTTGCCAGTTACTTACTGTGTTGCATGTGCAGGTGGGATGCAAGTACTGCTTTCACCTGTTTTCATGAATGACCTTTTCAATACAGTCCTTAGGCCAAAGTAGGAATTAGGAAATTCAAAAGAAGAATGAAAGGAGGATTTTGCAAAAATCCATCTGAGTATCCTCATCTATTCCTAAGCTTTGGTACAGGCCAAATCATATGGGACTTTCTCCTAAAATTAGAGAAAACCATCAAGCCACAGTTGCTTGGAAAGAAGCATCCTTCTATAGGCTTTTGTCTTTGACTTTACTGCAGCTTTGCTTAGCGCTCTTCTTGATGCATCCATGTCCCATGTGAGGTGCTGTGCCTGAAGCATGATCTGTACTGTGTTTTCATTGACACAACAAAGCAACGCAGGAGTGTCAAGGGGTCACCACTTTATCAGATGGTATAAGCAGTGACAACAGAATTTCTACTGTTGACCCTCATGGCAGCACAGGGTGTTTTTAGTGGAATAAATAGCACTGCAGAGAGACTTAGTGAAACTGGTCTGCAGACCTTCTGCCAGTCAAGGCTTTGTTCCCTCTCGGAATCATATATAAATTAGCATATAAGTACCAACAGACTACTATATTGTTGTAAAATCCTGCTTTGAATAGTGGGAGACCTCCACTTCTAGTGGGAACAGCTCTGTTCTTTTATTTGAAAGGAAATTGGATTTGGGAAGGTTGTTTGCTTGTATTTTTCCTTATCCTCTGAACCCTGGTGTGAACTGTTCTTATTTTCTTTTCCTTAGCAGAGAAAAGAAGTTAGTTGAATTTGTCAAAGATGGCTTCTGTTTCCCTTCCCTCCCCCATTGCTGATGTGGTTGATTTCAGTTGCTCTTCCAGAACTGACCTGCCTGCTCACAGGTACATCCACTTCATGGCAGAGAGTGATTCTGCTGCCTGACTGAATTGATTTCCTTCACTCTTCCATGTTAGTTTAGCATACAGTCTTAGAAATCCGGTGCATAAATCAAATTTTGGATACAAATCAAAACATGTGATTAATACCTAGACATTTATGGCCATATAATGTTGCACCACAGTTAACAAGTAACATTTGGCTATGGGGTCTGTGCACCTGCTAAGCAGTAATGTGCTGCTAATGTTTTAATGAAGGATCCCAGGGAAACAAATACCTCTCTAAGCCAGAGGTAAAGCTTGTGCTCCTGGAATGTGCATATGTGGATAGGAGAGTTGACTGACTGGGAATACAGCCATTTGTTTTCCCAAATTACAAATAATAATTAATAAATAAAATGTTTTCTCATGGCTGTAAGCAGGGAGTTGGGAGAATCACTTGGCAAACAAACTGATATTTAAGCTGTGATTTGTTGAGAATATTTGCACATTACTCTAGAACAGTGATCCCAGGAGGAGCAATACTGAGCAACTTGCATTTTGTGGACAGGTTTACTCTCTGTTGGCCTTGGTTTTAAGTTTTTAATTTACTGTATCAAGAGGCAATATCAGAAAGTCTTGTGGGCAACATGCTGCACATGAAGCAAGGATTGGGAACTGTGCCTTTCTAGTGATGTACCAATTTTATTGATATTATGACATAGCTTTTGCAGACTGAAAGTGGGAAAGAAACAGAGGCTATTTCACTGGGTAATGAAAAAAACAATCTGCCATCTTGGTTTGGTGCAGTCTGGACTAAAATATGTGCTTTAGCATTATGATGGTAAATTCCAGATGGTACCTAGCACAGGATGGTTTAGCACTGCTTTGGAAATAATGGTTCTCAACAAGAAACAGAGATGGGCCAATGTCTTCCTTCATTTTTGCAGAAAGCCTTCAAAAAACATCTCTGCAAGAGCTACCACAAGGATACCTTCAGGAAAAACTTCTCTCAGATATTTGTGCTGATGTCTCTGCTTCTTGGAGGCATTCGTCTAACCTGTGATATGGTTGGGAACAGTGGTGAGTGGTACATGGTTGAGCAGAAGGTGCCTAGAACCTTGTGTGGTGATTACTTAATTTCATACAATTTTGGGGATGCAGGTGTTCTCTACCCATCATTTAATGTAGATGTTTGATATCAGGAGGGTATTTTACTCCTCACAATGACACAGAGAAGATCAGTGAAAGAGATGTAAAAATTGGCTTTCAGAGAAACTTACATATTTATGTCGTTATTCTTGCTGCATTTTTCTCAGTGTCATACAGCCCTGATCTGGAAATGAAAAGTAAGATTTTTGGGAGTTTTTCCTGACCTGATTCCAGCTAAAATAAAAATAAATAAATAAGTTTTTATAATATTTTAATGTGATAATTGCTGAGATTTGTCAAAATTAACATTTCTCCCCTTCACAGACTGTTTCTTGCTTTGATTAATCATCATTTTACAAAGGGAAATTTTTTTTGGTAGGTGATTCTTCAATTAATTTTTTCACTTATTATCTTCCTTGAAAGCATCCTCTCCTTTTACTTTTCTGTTCCCATGGCTGAGAATAGTGAGTTGTGTATTCTCTGAAAGCTGTCCAGATTTGCTCTAAGTTAATCAGATGGTGTGTTGCGAGACTGCCTTTAGGCACTCAACTGTTGCTAGTCTGGAACAGGATTGGATTTCCTAACTCAGCTTCTTGAAAACCAAATTTTTCCTTTAACTTTTTATTCAAGCAGTAGAAAAGGAATCCAAAGGACTTTTTTTACAAAAAGCCTTTTCAGATTAAAATAAACCACTTTGATTGAGAAAATATCTATTGGCTGCCTTTGCAAGTGAAAGTGAGTCAAAGAATTTGGGAGTGCATCTGTACCGCAGAGTTAATTGCAAGCTCTAACTCAAGTGTTGTTTCCAATTGTCTCCCAATCACCTACAAAGTGTCTAGCTTGGAAGTGTAGCAGAGCTTCTAACTGAGCAAGCTGCCTCAATGTTGGCTATAAGCTAGGGCTCAGATGTTGTCTTCACGTGGTGTTGTAGTCAACCCGTGTTGCAGGAAAGAATGAAGTCAAACCATGAAATTATTGAAATCCTCCAAAACCTTCTCACAGTTCTCCCATGTATCAAGGAGAATGCAAGGATCCTCCTGTAATTTGCTGGGGAAAGTCCTTGAAGCTTCAGTTCTGCAGCATGGAGAGCAGTGGAGATGCCAGACCTCTCAGAGAACTGGAGAGCATGAGGAGAATTATCTCATTGGTCTGGCCTCCTAAAAACACCCTTGAATTTCACCCAGTTTCTGATGCTGGGAAAAGGGAGCAGGAACAAGATGTGCCAGTGCTCTGTTGAGCTGTAGTTTTGATTTCCGCTCTGTGGGACATTTGGACCCCTATAATTAACATCCAATATATCTGCATTGCTCAAAAAGGTGCCTTAGGGCTTTCTTTAGCTGTGCTCTGAATTCCCTGACTGTAGGCAGGGACTAGAGACTTTTCATGCAGATCTAAACAACTAAATGGAATAGGAGATCTTGGAGAATTTGGTCTCCTGTTTTAGCAGAGGGCTACAGAAGAAGCATTTCATGCAGCTGTGATGAGATGTGGAATAAAAATCACCCCAATTTTTTATTGCAGGGATCGTACTCATCCAATGGCTAAACCACGGACTTTCTAAAAGGCACCAAACAGCAATCCAAAGGCAGATATGTGTGAGAGGAAAAGAGATGCAGGGCACTGTTGTACAAAGATTCATGGATAATAACTTGGGATTATCTGGAGAACACTAATTTAATTTTACTATGGCTAATGAGTTTTGTAGAATTTCTGCTTTAGGCAGCTGCTCCCATTCCTCCTCACTTAAAAGAAAAAAAAAAAGAAAGGAAAAGAAAAGACTCAAACTCCCCACTTTATTCAGATAAAACAGTTTCCTAAACTGGGTAGTTCCATGCCAATTCTATTGCCAAAGTCTAAATTCTCCTAAATTAGTAAGCAAATTAAGCACACTGGCACTGTAAATACAATGCACTTTATGCACTGATATTTCAACATATTTATAGTTTTCAGGTAGTATATGTGATTTCAAATGGCTCATGGTGTCAATTCAGGACTTTAATTTCTTAATGCTGGTGCCCTACGTGCAGCCCATACTGAAGAAATATTTCCAGTTCATCAATCCATTACAGTATTTCAGCAAACTGAAGCTCTTGATATTTAGTAGGTCCCACTCTTAGTTTTTGGGGGGTTTTGTTTCATTTTTTACTTAATTGGGTAAATAAAGTTTCATTCCACATAATAAATTATTTTCTCCAGTTTTCTGTGGGTGTAGCAGGCAGAAAATGTAGCTTGATCTACTGTCCTCCTGAAAAATATGAGAACACCCATCTCATATTGAAATTGGAGCTGGAAAATCTGGGGCAGGAGAGGAAGCACTATACAGAAAAGATGAGGCTCATTCTCTTCTGATTTGACAGAACTGAGATTGTGGATGAGGATGGCTGAGAAGAAACACTGACTAAGAAAATGTGAGATTTGTGAGAAAATATGTGAGTGCACTTTCCCTCTCATATTTCCATTAGAGCATAATTTCCTGAAGAAGTGATAGAAACATTGGTAATGTTGGTGACATCACTGACTTCTTAGCAACTCCAGGTTATCTTTGAGTAAGTTGAGTCTTCCTTTATTTTCAAGGAAAATATAGCTACTCTTTAAATACAAGTACTGTAAACTATTTGGCTCATGGCATCTGATTATTTACTTGTTTATTTTTCTTCATGGGGAGAAAAAGGTTAAATACAATTATGCCTTTTCTCTTACATGATAACAAGCAGTAAGGTCTAACTGAGTATTCAAAAATAATAGCTAAATTCCAACAGTAACATGATGATGATCTTATGGAATATCTTTCCATTTACCTGGATGTAGCAAGTATTTCTTGTTTGCACAATACTAATTTTCACTTCTAGCTCAGTAGAACTGCCTTACCCAGTGGGGAATCCACAGTTAATGCTGGTAATATTGATAAGTAGAACCATCTCAAGCCATGACCAAACTGAGCAGTAATTTCAGAGCTACACTGGCGTGTTGCTCCTCAGTGCAGCAGGCAGCACAGGGCATCTTGGAAGGCAACTGAACAGGCCCATGGTGGATGCCAGTGAGGTGGATGGGCATGGTGCAGAGAGGATGACGGTAGAAATCTGTGTTTCCTCAGTTTTCACACACACTATTCCCAACAGCTATTTTTCAAAAGAATTTTTAACTAGTGCTAATGCTTAGCTCAGGGTCATAATCTCAAAGTAGATGGGTGTAATGCAGATTGTTTTTGTAAGGTATTAATAAGACTTAATAGAATTGGTTTATAAACATTTCTGAGAGAGAAAATTTTACAGCTAGACTTTATTATTAATTCATTGGTATATTTTTACTTTTAAAGAATGGCTAGATTTCATTTGTGAATAAGTAAAAAGACTGAAAAGGAGAAAAATTTTTTGTGTCAAGTTTGTCATCTCCAAAGTAATTGTAAGCAGATGTAGGAAGTTTCATAGACTACCAGATAGAGAAATCACTGATTTTCAAACAAATAGAAATTTATTATTAATTTTACAGTGCTTTAAGAAAGGCAAAAGAGGGTGTCACTGAGCTTTTTATGAAACCCTGAACTGTGTCTCCAGCCTCTACTGATTTAATTCTTGTATTCAAAATGACCATAGTCTGATTTTACTGTCAGTAGAACCTAATCTACTTTTTAAGCTGTATGACCACCATTTCTAAGTACAGCTTTTAGCTGCAAAACCCTCAAAGTCTGCCTGCATAGTAGGTGCTAGCCATCTAACATTGTATCCATGAAGCTGGAAGTGAGCAGCCCAAATAGCTTTTAGTCCATCTGTGTAAGGAGTAAGAGGGAAGTTGTAATGTGAGAACTGAAACTAATACAAGGAGGTGACAGAGTATTTTTCAGTGGAATGGTGTTTATGTGGAAGAGAACTATAGCAGAGAGAATGCAGAGGAAAACAATGTGAGCAAAAATGGAACAATATGGTCAATTGAAAAGCTAGATGTAAGGTGATTTTAGAAGATTTTTTAAAAGGCAAATTATGATAAGGAAACAAAGGGTAGGATTTTTATCACAGGTATCAGGACTGTGACAGAGTTTGTGTATCAGGAGGTTGCAGAGCACAAGAGTGATATCTTCCGTGACTTTGAGGCTGGAAGAGATGCAAAGAAGATGCTCTCAGCCTCCTGTCACATCTCTGCTGTACAAGTTGTCATTAGGATGCTTCAGGTACCTCTAAACCATCCAGTTCAAGTATCCAAAGCAAACTAGCTGTGGCAGAAGGAATCTCCCCACCTTTGCTTCTTCATGATGTATTACTAGTCTATGACAAATGTTACTTTTTGTAATTGTTATGAAATTTATATTATTACTGCTGCTATATTACTGACAAATGTCTTACGAAAACAGGAGAAGCTAAAAACACAGGAATCAGAAATATTCATGAACAAAGATGTCCTCTGAAAGCAATCGTAATCACTGTGAAAGAGGTCAAAGATCTTAATTTTCATAATTTAGTTTTCATAATTTTACAGGACTCTGTACAAATTACTCTGCTTACAAGTCGGGCTTTCGATTAAACATCAGAGGGATTGGTGTGTTCAAATCTTGGTTTTGCAATACCTAGCCAATACAAACTTTCTTTCATTGTTGAATTATTGTCTCCTATTCTACAACTTGTGGGAATTATATTCACCGATTTGTATTAATTCTTACTCCAGAAAATGTACTCTCCTTTAAAATTAGCTCCTCATTGAGCACAGCTGAAGAAGGCAGAGTAGCTTCTACAAAAGGAAGGGTACACTGCAAAATGGATTAAAGGAGAATGAAAGCAGTAAAAGAGATTCAGGAAGAGGATATTTTTAGGGAGACCCTTTAGAGTAAAGATAGTGATGAAGAGCCCAAGAAACATAAATGAAACACCTGAAGTGAACAGGGCCAGTGAGAATGGAAGAAATTAAGCACTCTGGGAAGAAAACTCACATCATTAGAATGAGGCATTTACTCTCTCTTGATCTGAACGACAGAAGCAAGACAATCTGCTGTTTATGTTGTAAAAGTGTTTGCAGTGGGAAGTATGGTATATGCACACAGAAAGAACATCTGTTCGAGGAAGGCTCTTGCAACTATAAAGCTGCAATAATGGGGTAGAAACATCTGCACAGCTTATAGCAGGGCCACCAGTAGTGCTCTTAGGTGGGGGAGGGTAGGAGACATGCTACATGCAGGAGAAGGTCACAGGAAACATCTTTAAGAATGAGGCAAATTTTGTATATATCCATGCTAAGGTAAGTTGCCTGTAGACAGACTGAAGTGTTGCAGAATACTGCTGTGGAAACACTATAAACCCTGAAAAATACATTATTGTCCTTTCACTTAATAATTAAAAGGACAACTTGGCCATGTTCTTATGTAGTCACAGGATGACTCAAGGATTTTAAATAAAGCCAAAGCATAAAGGTTTTCCTCTGACCACTTATAAGACATGCAAGATTTTATGGCATAGTTCTGTTAGCAGAACACCAAGAAATTCAGAGAGCAAGTGGAACAAAATGAAGTGCTGACTGGCAGCTTGCTGCCATTTGTGCAGTTTATTGGTGCAGCCCAATTGCAGGAAAATATGCCTAGGCATAGTTCCCTGCTATGGCTACTCAGCAGCTGGTACCTGAAAGACTCATTCCTGGTTATTTGGTGTATCGCTTCACTACAGACCTTGCAGGGCAAATATGATTATGTGATTTGGTGCCCTTTGCCTCAGCTTTTTTATTGCAAACACAGTTTAACATGCCTAAATAGAGCAACTTTGCTTGTGTATAGAATTTATAGTGAGAAACAGGGAGGAAATATACTGCTCATTCACAGTGTACAGCCTACAAAGAATGGTGTTTGGCAGCATCATGGCTGTATCTTATCAAGGCACCCTTACACGCTTCACACAAAGCAGCCTATCCCTTTGCTCCTTTACAACTCTCCTTCAGGCTTTGTGACTCCAAAGCTGGTCCAGAAAGTTTTACAGAAATTTTACCACTTTATTCCCTCAGGATTTTGCTGAACTCTAATATTGGAGCTCAGACATACATAAATGCATGGGTTTACCTCCAGACAATGACCTCTTTGCCAGTATCTAGGGCTTGAAGTGAAAGTTTTGAAAATTTTAACTTGAATATAGATAAATGAGAAGATCTAAATACAAGAAATATCTGTGAACATGGTATCTTAAATAGTTACTTCTGCTTTTCTTGGCATTTTACTACCTTAAGGGGAGTTCTTTTCCATGTGTTCTTTTCAATGTAAGGGATGGGAGAGTGCATCTGATGATTAGGCTGTGTTGAGCAGCCATTTTTATAGCAAAAGCGTGTTGCTGGCAATGGGAAGGTATTTGTCAAGTTCAGCAGGTGAAGACTTTGTCTTTTGTTAAGCTTAAAAGATGATTTTTAGAACATGCAAACTTCTGTACATAAAGCTGGATATCCTAATGTTTGCAGACAGACAAAATTTTCATTCATTTTTTCTGGTCTTTAATGTTTTGAAGCAACAGTTAACAAGTACTATTCTCAGAAATGTGAGCAGAGTTACCTAACTAGGTACAAAACATGAGTGTATTCTGTTTTACTGGAATTAAAAGGAGTAACAGATAAATGGTATTTGTAAAACAAGACAAAGATGATTATGTGCAACACAACCTAGATGAGGAATCCAGGTGTCAAGACTAGGCACCACTTTCCCACAACTCCCAGGGTAAGTCATGGAAAGAGAGATGCCTCCAGTACAGAAGAGGAATTTGGGAGCTCTGTGGGAGCCTGTGTCTCTTCTGTGGCCATATATGGCCATATATGGCACCAAGCCTGCCAACTTCACTACTTGATGGGTATGAACCTCCTCCCTTTCCTGAACTGGTAAAATCCTACTTCAGGAAAGTGCTTTGGCACTTTTATCTCTTGGCATATTCCTCTTCAAACATCTGAGTAACTCTGGGCAGGCTGAAAGATGCTGTGTATCTAAAAGCAGTGGCATACTTCAGTGTTTGGAAAACATAAATGGGGAAAGTTCTTCCGCCTTCTAAGCTTAAACATGATGACCCTTGTTTTGCTTCATTTTGATTTGAGGTTTTTTTGTGTTAGACATCAAGCAGTTAAAAGAAAGGTGTTATTTCCATTTTGGCACATGCCTCATTATTGCTTTAAAAAAAACCTTGCCCCTGTCCTTGTGAAACATGTGCTTAGCTCCGCTGGTTCTGGAGAGTGTGTAAATGATACTTACCTTGGGAGAGAAGAACTTGACCTTGAAATCAGATACCTTTTCCAGAGCAACCCTGTGCTTTCTGGCTCTCGAGCACTGCATTGCATCATGCTTCGCAGAAGAATTGTTATAAAAGTGATGGTTAACAAATCTAAAACACTTTATGAAAAACGCCTTTTGGTGGTTGGGGGGAGGAGAGTTGTCTCATTTTTAACATCAGGATGACCACACGTGGTGAAAACCCAGATGGAAAAGAGAGTGAAAGACTTTGTCATGTGGAAAATACATCTTTAACAGGGGCTGTGTATGAGAGGAAGAGGTTAGGTCCCTGCTGTCTGTGTTACTGTATGTTAGAAGCATGCCAAGCTTCTGAATAATTTTGGAGCAAAAATCACCCTACCTTTTCTCCCAAGTAGTGAGAAATGTTTTGGATTTGCTGCACTGCAGAACAGAGAAAAATTTGAAAATCTCACAACATGTCACTAGACAGGAAAACAATTTCCTTCCTAATTCTAATTACTTTAACCCCTTTTCACAGAAAATAATGCCAGTAACATGTTAGGGTTTCCAAATAAGATGGAAAAGAGTAGTTTCATCACTGATGTTATGGTGTAGGTAGAAGAGGACTTTAAAGCTGAAAAATATCAGCCCTCAGGTCAGAAGGGGCTTTTTCCCCGATCTTCCTTTTCATTCATTTTTACATGGCATTTATCTCCAGCCATAGAAAAGGTTATTACTGGGCTTCTAGATACTGGCCATATAAAAATGGCAATATTAAGCAGTGTCAGGTGAGATAGGGAGGAGCAATGACTGTGGTATTTTTCTAGATGATTTTGGCTGTGGTGCTGTCATGCTGTTTTGTGCAGGCAGAAGTGGAGGAATAGCATGCTGAAAGGAACAGTACAGACACATTGGATGTAGCCAGGCCAATTAACACCAATCATCACAGATGCCATTAGCTTCTGGAAAAGAAATGTTAACCCCACAGATCTATTATTGCTTGCAGTGTCCCACAGAGGAACAGTGAGGGTGAACATGTAGCTACTGGGGATCTCATGGCAAATATAAAGAGCTGCCAGTGGCCAAATAATGTGCTCCTAGAAAAAGGCATGGCCCATTATCCCCGCTGAAAACAGAGTGACAAATTACTGTAAGAGTACTGTACTGCAGCTGAAAGAAGCCAATAATTTCATGAATTTTACAGGTACAGCCAACCATAACAGTATGTTCTAGTACTACCCTCTGCATGCTACAGTGCTTTACACTATAGTTCTTTTTACGGTGTTCACAATATAACCCTGTCCTTTCTTAGAAACATCCCTCAAGTCAGGATACTGAGAAAGTACATCTGCTCTACCCTGGTAGACAAATAACACTAGGTTTAAGAGACTCTGCTATAACTTGCTTGCTTATTACCACAATCCAATTCTGATTTCATCTCTGTTGATCTTATTTTGGTGTGCATCTGGTGAATAAGAAAGTTGTTACCACTGATTTGTACTAGAATTGCACCTCAAGTATCTTCTGTGATGATTAATCTCTTCAGACTGTTTCCTGCATCTCATCCATGGTCTGACCAACTCATGCTGCTTCTTAAGTACTGGTATGACGTTCAGTACACTGGGTATGAACATATGCCTTACCCAAAATATAATAATAACCTTGAAAATGCAATAATATCTGGAGTTGAATGCCAAATGCATTTGGTAGTGCACAGATGCACTGGAAAAGGGAAGTGAAAAGAAGGGAGATACCTGGAAAACTTTATGAAACAACATAGGCAGGGGGTGCAGTAGTTGATGTGCTTCAGTTTTGGATGTGGAAAATATTGGATGCACAATGATGGTCAAAGGAGAGAAAAAACAGCAGGCAAAAGCCAGTTCAATCAAAAGACTTGGGGTTGCTTTTACTTAAATAGAGTGTATGCTGCTTCATCACAGATCACTGCTAGGAAGTCCTTTGTTAGTGAGAGGAAATTTAGCAGTAAGAGCCAGTTTGCAATCAGTGACTCCTCTTTTGATCAACATATTTGCTGAAGTAAGGATGAAGATCTTTTCTAGAGGGAACCTAGTTAGGAAAGGACAATTTTTGCTCTGAGCTAACCTGATGCGATCCTTTTGAAACAAAGTAGCTTTGTTAGTGCTTGTTCTGTGATTTGTAGATTGAAAACATTAAGAACTGTGCAGTTAGTTTATAAATATTTTGAAAAGTGAATGATTAAATGATTGATTGTTGTCAACAATATCCACATAGTGTAAATACAGTCTGTAATTTTTCTGTATAACATCTTCTGAACTTGGGATCTTCATATTTCACAAATACTGATTCTGATTTCTGTCTGTACTAATGGCTTTATTGATTATATGAAAGGAAAAGCATATATTAAGAAAAAAAGATATACACGTGCAAATCAGACTTGTCCCATTGAGCTGTGTTAAATAGGTGTTATCCCTCCCCTTTTTGCAAAGCAAACTCTTGAACAAAAGCAATGCAGTAGACACTGGTAGCAGAGTAGAGAGCACAAATGATTTTCTTCCAATCTAACCAGTCTAACCAATTTTTTACCCAACCACAATTAATTGCCTGTTGCCAGTGGTGGTTCTAAGGCCATAGGAATGGGTCTATGTTAGAACTGGGTTTGATCATGCTAATACAGTGGTTATTAAATGATGTCTCTCTGCTCCAGTCCATCCTACAGCTGGGAGCATTCTTAACTTTGTGTTTTGTTTACTGGTTGCATTTTTGATGACAGCAGTTTTTTTAATTCTTTGATTTACCATCATCAGAGGAGAAAGCAGCCTATAATGTTAACTGCTGGTGTCAACACAGAGAGACAGGACAGGACTAAAATTGTTGGAATTGTCATTCAGATGTGTGTGACTTGACCCAATAAAAGTAGGTTTCTGGCACCTTTGTGAGTGATGCTTTTACAAGAGACTGCTGCTTGAGCTTGTCTTGAAAGGACTCCTGGCACCAAGAAGTGCTACTGCTTTCAAGTTCTCCCCCTAAAGGGAAAGTCTGCATAGCTCTCTCATATGATCAGGTTGATTTAATACCATACAACAGAAGAATAAGAAGGGACTACCTCTAAGAGCGCTTTTCTTCTGCTACATTTTTAACTGTTACAAATATATTAGAGAGCTAGGACATAAAAAACTTAAGAAACTTAAGTAAGAAAGCCCAAAGTAGGCATGCATGTTGCTCCTTTACCTTTATTGCACTGGCAAATTTTCCAGTATCAGACAAAGAGTACACAAACAGAAGAAAAATGCAGACAGGCTAAAATGCAAACTTTCAGAAGTTGGCTAAAGAACAATACTCTTTCTGTCCTGAGAGATGGAGTAATCCAGTAAAATCTTACCACTGGTTCAAAGCATGAAACAGAGTCAGAGATGTAAAAAGACTCTCAGTGGATTAAACCAAATCCACAATGGCAGCCAAGCATACCAGCTATAAATGTTCTCACTGAGCCTGTGGACACGTATGCTCTCTGAGTCTCAAGTGATAAAGCACTTATACATTTGGCTTTGGGCCAAAAGATTTGGAGATCTGAGGCAAAACTGATCACTTTAGGAGAGAGTCTGCTATGGGTAATTAAAGGAAGATTATTGGATTAAGATTTGATGCAAATTTGAAGTCCTTCCTTTTCTTTCCAGATTTATTTTATTTTTCTTGTCTTCTTTGTCTCTGGGTAACTGTAATTGAATGCGTCTTTAAACTGTAAATTGTAATTTTGCTGTCAGCAGTGGAGCTTTAATTTCAGATGCTTATTAGAAAATTTCTCTGTGAGCCTCTGAGTTTTGTTAGCTGGAGGGACTTGAATCAATTGTATAGCCTCCCCCACAAAGTTATGGACAGTTTTTCATGTTTTGGTGCTTTGAATGCTTTATTTGCTAGTATGAGAAGAAGAGATAATCTCTGTCCCAAACTATATTCCCCTCTTCACTGTAGTCATGTTCTTCTGCACATATTTGTTTTAAGACAAAAGGATAGAGTCCCATCAAGATTCCCTGTCTGGGAATGTGGCTCTGGCCTGCATTTATGGCCATGGAGAATCCACTGTGATATTCTCTTCAGAACAGCAGCAAGAAGGGAAGGTTTCCTCTTACGTAGATGAACAATTGCATCTCTAGTCAGCAGCGCTGCTCTTATGAGTTGCTACTGAAAGATATGACAAGAATAAATGAATGCATAAAAATGGAGGAGAAACAGTCGCAGAGAGAAGTCAGTCTAATTTATGAGCCCCCATTGCTTCTTCAAAGGAAATATATACCCTCTTGCAAAAAAAAAAAAAAAAAGGTATGGAGGATAAAAGCAGCAGCTGAGGATTCTTGGAGTGCAGGAGAATCCTCAGCTGCCATGGAAATAATGAGGATGGCACCAGCTGCTCCCAGTCGGTCCCACACACTTTGGGGGCACTGGTGAAGGCCAGCTGGTGCACACTGCTCAGGTGATGCTGTTGGTGAGGTATAAATGTTGTGTGCTCAAATCACTAAGGAAAGGTTTAAAATGTGTTTAAAGATCATCACAGCACGTGGAACAGCTTTTCTGCTTCACTCAGTTATGTTTTGTAAAACATCCTCTGTTGTCATGAATGTGTGTCCGTGGTGAGTAACTGAATGATCTCACTGGTGCATCTGTGCCTTTTCCTCCTGTTCCCTACCCACTGCTCTGTGACTTCACTGTTCCATGTCCAGGGTGCTAGTAGGCTCTTTGGTAACTGGGCTTTGTGTCTGTAATGTCAGGTGAATCGTATATTTTTACATCTGAAAATAAACAGCTATTGAGACAGTAAATGAATGGAGAGGCTGGATGGGACCATGTCATCATTAGACCATTTTTGGGGGATTAGAGCTTTTTTTGAACCCATTTGAGAAAACATGGTATGATGTGTTTTATCCTTGTTTGAGATGGATAGTTAAGGGAGTTTTTATTTTTCTAATCCTCTCTCAGTGCACCACAGGCTTTTATTGTGTAATGTCACTCTACTTGGTGGAGGCTCGTTGCTTAAATAGCTGTAGTTACTCAAGCAACAATAAAGGTGTGTGTCTGCAGAGTGTCCCTCTGCCCCTTTACCCATTGTGCTACCTGAAAGAGACAGTAGAACCAAGCAAACCTTTCATATCTGCCTGAAGAATGGGGCTTGCTTAAACTCTGTGCTGCAACATGTTAGTTAGATGATGGCATTATGTCACTGTCAGTCATTCCGCGTAGAGCTCTAGAATTGCTCACTCTCACTCTCTCAGTCCTTCTCGCGTCACTCTAATTGAACCCCTTATAATTAAGATAAACTCTGAGCAATCAAACCTGGAATGTGGATGAACAGTCCCTTGTGCAATCCCAAAAGTTCAACTTTAGGAGGTTACTTCACTACACTGTAAATCATTATCCCAGTTTAACTACAGCATGTGGGACTGCAAATTCTTGGAAAAGCTTGCTACAGCAACTTCTTTTATGAAGATAACTCAGTAGGAAAGGTCTTCTATTTACAGCTGTGTGATTTTTATAGGGCAAACTGCATTCTTTAATGTTAGCACCTTAGCAAGCAGTGAGAGGCAGTCCAGTGCATAGACCCTACAGCTCATTACCAGAAAATGCGGTGTGACTCCTGAAGATGGATTTCCAGCATCTGTAAGTCACACCAGCATTTCAAGATAGAGGGGGACACACAGCTTATTTCACTTAGTTTGAGGTACAGGCCTCTACTGATGAGTAACAAGGCTATGATGCAGAGGTGCTCTGAGTCAGAGAAATACTCAGTATATGGCAGGGGGGAAAATGAAACAAAGGAGCTTTCAGAAAGACTAATAAAAAAAAGAGAATATGCTGATTCTCATAATAAAGACCAGAAACACTCATGTGGTTTGAATGTCCATGAAACCAGAGGTTCTTGGACTAGTCCTGTGATCACAATTTCAGACAGTTCCCGAAGCCTGCCCAGAGCAGAGGCCAGCAGAAAGAATGATGTCGTTTCCTACAGGGTTCAACATGATTCTGTATTTATTGGTTCTGTCCAACCAAGATTAATTTATGCAGCTTTTCTGTTGTTGGGCTTGTACACAGTGCTGTGTAACCTTAGATCCTGGACCCCTCTGACTGTTTGGGCCATTCTTCAGGCTTACTTCCGGTTTATATTTTCGGGAATATTTTGTGCCTAGCTCTTCCTGATGTGGTGTTACAACACGACTGATAACTTGTCAGTTATTCCCCAGTTTAGGCATAAATTCATTGGGCTGCGTTTTGAGTGAGTCTAGACCATTTCCAGGTTTATGTGAAAACCCTGTCAGGTCATTAGGTGCATACTCAGAAAACTGTAATAAATATCAGCTTGCCCTAATTGTGATGGCTGCCTGAGGGGAGACTCAGAAGGGGCTCAGAGACTGGGAGTATCTCAATGTTTATGGCTGCTTCTAAGACTGCTCTTCAGAAACAATTTACACATACTGACTTTAACTATGCAAGTAGAACTGCACAGCAAAAGAGTGAGTGGGGATTTTTCCTTTTCAAATCATCTGGGGGTTGAATTTGTTTATTAGGATGACTTGCAATTAGGGTCTCTTGAAGCAGTACAGCATCACAAATATCACATGAAATGTTCATAGACATCTTGTATACCATGGCAGTTTGAGGGGAAGAACCAAATATGCTTTTACCTCCATGTTTGCTATTTTGACCTCGTACTCATGGATCCAGCCTTAAATTTCATGATAAAGCAGCCAAGTCATACACAGATGTGCTTGACCCAGCTGTTTAAAGACCAGATAGAAAAGCAAATTTCAAATCTGAAGGTAGCACAATGATGGCTTTTTCCAACAGTCTACACTGAATAGGGAAAGAGATAAGCTTTGCTCCGGCTAGACTTCTCTGGAACATCCTGCTTCACTGTAAAGGAATTTGCATATATTTTGCATGCTGTCTGTGGGGATGCCCAAAAGGAATTTGACATCCTTAGGACCATTTGCTCCTTTCCATTTGTAGGCCACCCTTTCAGATTTGATCTTTGTCTTAGGCTGGTTTTGATCTTCCTAAAATGAAAAACCCACAAAACCAACAAAATGACTGTTGATTTTGTTGCAGAAAAATCTTACCATGAAATAATTAGGTAGAATCTGAAATCATGGCCAAGAAATAGCCTTTAGTGCACAAAATCTCTTATTACATGCTCCGATGCTATTTTGAGTTGCCTGAGCTGTGGCCCTTCACATGTATGAAGTATTTCGTGGAGGTTGTGATTCACCCCTGTGCAGAAGACTGGTACAAGCTAAAGCAGTCAAATACCTCTCAAACTCTCAAAATGGCTCTTACATTGGATTCCACTCTGGGGGAGGAAACAAATGGATTGTTTTAAATATATCGCCCTGTGTGGGATCTCTTTCTTCTGTATGCCAATGCTTAAATAAAACCTGATTTATCTTATTAGGTAGGAATTTATATCTTGCCACATGTATTTCCGAAAATGATTTTTCCTCCTGGTTTGGGACCCGATTTTCTGAAGTGCTGAGCCTCTGCAAAGGGGTGCTGAGCACCTTGCATGCTGCTGAAGTTCAAGGCAGGGTGAACTCACTCAGCACTTCCATGATTAGGTACTTTGTGACTGTGTTAAAGCTTTTCTATCAGAAAGAATTGCTCTTTTCATGGCATTTATTACATGTCTCCTTGAGTGTCCTTTGCAGACTCTTTCTGCCATCTTTCTGTAATACAAGGAAATTTGATCCTGGAGTTATGGTGACAAACCCTTTCAAGCCATGCCACTGCAGCTTTTCTTATCACCAAAAACCATCAGTAGAATTACAGCTCTCTATTATTTTGGTGCTTTTTTCTTATATTCTATGATACATGGGCTGAAAGCTCAAGTGTATATTACTGCTCAGAGACATAGAATATGGCTTTCACATTAAAATCTCTTTGACGAAAGGAGTAAAGGGGGAACACCTAATTAAGTAATTACCTGGTTGTCTCAGTTTATTGAGGTATAAGAAATAACTCATTAACAACAATGCAGTTCTGGGTGACTGGTAAATAACTGCCTAGAAAGCTCTTTGCAATGGTGGTGGCAAAGCTACTGAGAGTTTCCCGCTGCCTACTCTGCTCTGCAGTTCTGCTCTCTTCTTCCCTCTTCTTCCACCCAGGCACTTCTTCCTTCTCCACTTATGTTTCTACCCTGGGCTTGTGTTTCTGGAAATCTGTTATGCTGTTGGTTGGTGGGTTTGCATGGGGCCAACTCTACATTTTTAAGGTGAACTGCCACAGGTCAGGTTGACAACAGCTGAGGATTTGAGCCTTTATGTATCCCTTAATCCCTATGCCAATCCAATTTGGGCGAGAATGTAAGATGAATTATAGATGCATACCCTTTCTTTTTTTAGTAAGTCTTGTTTGTGAGCATTTTTATTATTATCTCCCCTTTAGCTCACCAGTGTAATTCTTCTGTGTGTTCAGAACACACAGCTGTGGGGCTTTTAACTTCTGTGCATTAGCATCTTCATTTGGAAAAGTAACAGTGGCCTCTCTGAGTGGAAAGTGCTTCTAGACCTGTTTGAAGTAGAAATGGCTGCTAAGCTAAACTAGGACTGGTTAAGAGGGGTTTTTTAAAGAGTTTTTTGCCTTAGCTGCACCACTTACAAAGTTTTAATCAAAACTGAAATAAAGAATGTTGGCTGATGCACACTTGATGGGAAGCCCTCCATAAATTCTTTCTTCATAAGCATCATCACCAAGAGTTTAGAATTAAAGTCCAGGATGATATCTGGGCAGAGCCCTTAGTCAGGCTGCAGAGTTGTGCCTGATGTCACCCCTTGTCCTTGATTGTTACTGACGATGGGTGTGAAGGAAAAAGTTTCCCCTTTGAATTGTGGGTTCAACAGACCAGCTGAGTCCATTGTGATGAGTATTACAGGACTGGATGAGCCAGTGCTTTGGATGGTTTTCTTCAGCATTTGCAAAGGAAGAAGGAAAACCCATGTCCCTAATCCTCTCCCATGGCTATCCATACATACTGTATGGCTTTTCTCACACAGTTTTAGGTTGGAGGTGTACCAGCCAGGTCCTGACGCGTTTGGTAGAGCTGTCTGCTGGCTGCTCCTTGCCTCTAGCAGCCTCCAGGGACAGATCTGGGCACTACGAAGGGTTAGTTTAACTTTGGAAATGTGCCTCTTTCTGGCATGCCTCACTGCATCTGTGTCAGCTTTGGGTTTTTTCAGTCCATGAACTGCCTCAGCTTCCTCCAGGCCATCCCTTGCATCCCCTTGATGCTGATGGCTAAGCTTGTTTTGGAGGGTGAGGAGGAGGGACTGAGGCATCAGGAGGCATCAGGATAGGAAATCAGACCAGGGCTTCAGGTTAACGATAATCAATTTGATTTTAAACTTTAAATTTATGTTTCCTACCCATGGTGTAAGCTGCTCTCATATTGGTGCTTCTTTGCAAATTAAATCTCCTGTGCTTCACTCCACTGCTCCAAAGTTTCCTGTATGTAAAATTGCTATGGTCACTTCATACAGAAATTAAAGTAAATTCTTCTATCTTCAAGCAAACCTGACCAGATTGCTTTTCATAGAGGTTGGGTACCTGGTGTATTTGACAACATGAGGGAAGAAAGACAGCTTGGATGAAAAAAACTTGGACATTTAAAAAAAAAATATGTGTTTTAAAATATGTTAGTCGTGTTTTGTATCTTGTGTAATCAAATAAATCAGAATGCAGAGCAGAAATCTCAGATTCTTTAGGTCAGTTTGGACCAAGCCTTGTTGTCCTTGGGCTCTGTATTTGATGTACAGTTGTGTAGTGTTGCATAACCATCCCTTTGCAAGCATTAACAATAATCTAAGGTTCAGGCTGAGTGACAGCTATGCATTGTGAATAGGTCTGTTTAGGTGGCAGGGTGATGTAAATAAGGATGACTAAGCCATGCCACATAAACAGAATTCACCATATGATATTGTTCTCTTTGCATTTTTCTAAATCTTTTGAAGTTAGGGAGGGGGAAATGACAGGATGCACAAAAGAAGCACAGCTTACAGCTCAGCAGTCAGTTGGAGTTTGAGATTTGAATTACAATATCTCTGCCAGATGGACACAGATACCTATGAGGATGCCAGGACAAGACTGCTGCTTAGAGAGGTCAAGTGACTCAGTGTACTTCACCACATCTGTAAATTGAAAATTAAAAACCTGGAGGCATAATTGTCATAATTTCCAAAATTTAAAGAGACAAAATTAATCTTTTCCTCTTGCATTTTTTTTCCCTCCTTCTTTGTCTGGAATGTAGATTAGAACCCCATTCAGAAGGCTCATTTTTCCTTGTCAATCAGCAAGGGCAGCCAGTCAGACCTCATCAGTGTAATAATGGATGTTCAGAGTGAATTAGTTAGCCTGATCATATCAGAGGTGACACTAAAGAAGGGAGGGGAATACTTTATGGTCTGTGGTATATTCACTTCTCTGGTAATTTGTCCACATCTGGAAAAGAGAGGAAACAATCCCCCCTAGCTATGGCCAAACAACTTCAGCAGGAACTGAGGCAGAAGATCACCCTCTGAATGATGCTGGTCTGGCCAAAACATCACACTAAGAGCTCTCCAGTGCCAAGAGCTTAAACATCCAAAGTATTCCTTGTTTACCACTTCCCTCCTCAGCTTATACTTCTTTAAACTCTGATATGTCAGTAGTCTGAGATTCTGACTTCCAAAAGCTTGACTACAATATAATTTTTAATTACTTGTTTTATTAATTATATGTTGTTTATACTGCACAGTCTGCTGGTAATCCAGGCTCTGGAGAAAGCAGACGCTTGAAGAAAATGCAGTGAGAGAGCCAGAGAGCATTTTGGCTTGGTCTGGATGAATTTGAATGATGGGGAAGTAAGCCTGTCTTTGCATTCAACAGACTTCTTTGAAGGAATGAGAGTGATATAAAATGGTCAACTTTACTCTTGGCCAGAACAGAGAATAGAGATAGGACTGGCTGGTTTCTGAGTGAGTGTGTTGCCCCAGCTGCAGGCAAAATGTAAGGATATTTGCTAGGGCACAGAAAGGGAGTGCTCTTAAGAGCATTAGGACAGATGAAGGGACTAAGATAGGGAGATGAAGCAAGAGCTTTGAAGAACCCATCAGAGGATCCATGTGGGGCAGAAATGACAGCTGGGTGGGATGGAGCAGGGAGGGAGGTTTTACTTCTCTTACTTGTCTAAGGGATGTTCACATAGCCTTGCAGAACAAATGAGATGGTCAGCCAGACCTTAATGTCTGCTGGCATCACCTCCATACAAAGGGAGTTTGTGGGGAACAGCAAAGGGGTTATTTGCTCTCAAGGAGAGCAAATCACCAGGTTGCTCCATTAGTGGTACCCTTTTTGTTTATTTAGATATTTCTGCAATGCCCACATGTGACAGGATAATGTTGCATTGTACTGCTCAGAGTTTCCCTGCAACTTTCTGTGTGTAAATATTGGTTAGAAAGCATAGAGTAAAAGACCGAGGAGATGAGTTGTAAGCTTTTTGTAGTTGCACTTTTGCAACCTTTGAAGTCTTATGAAAACAGACACCTCCCCCCATACTCCCCCACAAAATGCATTTGCTATGAGGATCAAAATACATATGTAAACGCTGCTGAGACAAGAACAAATTAATATAAATCTAGGCATAAATAAACGGAGGCCAGATATTTTCAGATCGCCAGTCACCAGAGAAACGAGATTCTGAACAGACACTAATCAGAAATTCAGCTGGTCTTAAGATGAAGATCAATATATTTGCAAAGAACCCTTAAGACATTGGTCAAGAATAGCAAGTACCTGGATGGCATCACTGAGCAAGATTTTCTGGTCCTTTATATGTGTTGTATCTATATTTAATGTTTCTCCTGTATTGACAGGGCCTTGTGGGAAAGTCTTACCACTTTGAGAAATTTCAGTGTGACCAGCTGAGCACCTTTTTCTGGTAATCAAATTTGATTGTCCACAAAATTCATTTTATCTATACTCCCAACACACAAATAAGCATATATGTACACACTCATGCATACATGTGCATATACATATCTCTATATACTTATATAAACAAGTGGAAAGCACAGGCTGCTATGAATGAATGACCAAGAGATTGAATGGTAATATTTACAGAACAGAATGCTATTTTTCTAGGTCCTTATATTTTGACACCTAACTAGGAGCTTTTACAATGGATATGATTCTTAAAGGACAATGATTTTTAAAAATCAGATCTATTAAAGGGCTTACGTGGAGCATCCAAAAATCTAGTTTCCAATTAGCATTTGAAAAGTTATACTATCGTACAGTTTAAGTGGGAAGAAACCTTAATCTGCTTAGGGTCATATAGTTTTATTACTTAGAAATCTGTTTTCACAACATAAACTCAGTAAGAACTGCTATTTTTAACTACTGTGATGACAACCTGTATGTGTCTAAATACAGAAAAATGTATCTCAAAAGGTCCTTGCAAAAATTCTTAAGAGTTGTGATCTGTGGCTGTTTCTTTCTTGCAAAAATTCCAACTGGTGATTTTTTTGCCTACAGACATTTTTAGGAAACCATTTCTAATTTACATTGTTCCATGGAAGACTTGCATAAAGCTACTAATATAATACCAGATGACTTGGGGGGGATTAAATAATCTGTGCAAATATTGACTCACAAATATCCAACACATTCAGCAAACTGTTAATAAGTAATTCATTGGCTAAAATGAATACAGAGGTTCAGAGCATTTCTCTGAAAAGGAAGTTTTCCAAGACCACAACCCCTTCACTAAAATTTTACCTAAAGGAAAAACAAAATTACAAAATCACCTGGCTCCTAATGCAATGTAACATATCTTCTCTTCCCTCCCCACTCCTCCACTGTCATCCATTAGCTTTTTTATTTTGAGCACTGTATTTATTTGATCAACATAAGTTTCAGTAGCTTCTAGAATTTTGTTGTTGCCCATTAATGTTTTCTTCACTTTTGGAGTGTCGTGCATCAAGGCTGGAATGTTATTGGTGCACAGGAGTAGAGAGATGTTTAAAATTTAGTCTTTTTTCTTCTCCAGTACAGAGAATATGAAATACTGTTTTGCAGAAACCTCTGAATAACTGTAGGAATGTCTGCCTCAGAGGAGTCATGTATTATGCACCCATCTTCTGGTTTCAGGTTTTTCTTTTTTTCTTAGGGGTAAGAAAACCCTGTTGCAGTGAAATCTGCCTTCTGGAGTGAGGGTATATCAATAAAATAACATACAGTTCGGAACTGAGAATATTTACAAAATCCGTTAAAGGTTTTCTGTTCCCCAGCTGTTTCTCAGAAGGCTCACCACCAAGATGATTCATACAAAAAAATCTTAAGTAATTTTTATTAATACATTTCCAAAACATTTTAAAATATGTTGAGACAGACTATTTAGAATTGTGTTAGCTGTCATGGATAGCCTAGGCAAGCTGTCATCAGATGGACAGTTCTTCATTGATTTCTTTCTTTTGACAAGTATCTCTGGTTTTACATGCAAATTTGTCATCTTAAATTTATCCAGTATATAACCGTTCCCATCCCACAGCCACGCTGCTAATCATGTTCAGTATCAGTGTACCGCTTAATTCCCACTCGGATGCTATCGGTGAGCCTTGAAGGAGAAGCAGCAACTTTTCACTTTGAAAAGTTGCACTTGTGGTGTCTCTGTAGCCTGATACTAGCTCTTTTGAAATATTCCTAGAGACAGCCTCCCCACTGAATCAGCCTAAGCTAGTTTGGAATGCTGCCATGTGCGATAGGATAGCTTCTTGGGCATGGGATTGCAGAAGCACAGATGATCACCCACAGTACTCGTTGAAACTTTAGAGAAAGTGGCTACCCTTAAAATAACCAACTGCAAATTTCCTGGGTAATGTGCCAAGGGAATGCCAATAGGATATCGACTGCAGCTGGAATTATCATGGAAAGACAAAATTTCTGGCAACACAATTAAAACGTACAGCCATGCTTGCCAGAGCATTTTCTAGCTGAGTGGCAGCATTCAACAAAACAATTGAAGAGCCTCCCAGCAATCTGAACAGCGGCAGAACAAAACCATCTTGAGGAAGCCTACCGATTGTCATGAGTTTTTTGGCAGAATAAGAAGTTTTCCTTACTATAAGCTTATGACTGACCCTACAAAACAGCAAATAACTGAGCAACCTGGTCTAGTGCAAGGTGTCCCCACCCATGGAAGCAGGGTTGGAATGAAATTATTTTTAAGGTCCCTTCAAACCCAAACCATTCTATGATTCTATGTACGTATGTATGATTCAAGCTTCTCAGATGGGTACTAATCAAAACATGGAATATTGCCACTTTTGCTGTCTTCATACAATATGAAGGATGCATTCTGCTTGGATGAGTTTAGAAAAGACTTTGGAGGAGGTTTCTGACGAAAAGCATATTAAATTTTTATAACCTGTTACAGCAATATGCATCTAGCAGTGTTCAGAACACTTCAGACGGTTTGGTTTACCTCTGAATAATATGCTATGCAGTGTTTGACCTGGAAAACAGGCTCTGAGAAGCCCACCTTTCCTTTTGACAACACTGAGCCAAACAATCTGGGGTATAACCTCAGCTGCTGTCAAAGATGTTACTGCTGAAGTCAGTGGAAGCACACTGATTTACATTAGCAGAAGTTCTGGCTCTGTGCCTTCTTTTGTCTTCCATCCCAGTTCCAGGGTTATAACAGACCACTCCTGAGTCAACTGGAAGGATTAGGCTGATGATTTGGTATTTCAAGGATTAAAATGCAGCCTATGATGGAGCATATGGTCTTCTTCTGCCCTTTAGTATTCCTATATCATGCATCTAATGCAATCTGCTGCCACAGAAATAGGAAGCCTTATAGCCTACTAGAAATAGAATAAATAAGAGATATGTAAATAATAGCACCCTGTATAAATTATGGAAAGAGCACACAATAAGTTTATTACCCCAAGAAAATGAATTGACTAAAGTGTGTGAGCATTTCTGAGCTTTTAAAAAACAAATGATCAATGCTACAAATTATATAGGTCTTTAACAGTACAAATAAAATTAATAACCAGCCCAGCCAGTATTAAAGACTGTGTGGCTAGAGAATTCATCACTCTATTGACCTGAACTTTGGACTGGTTACATAGCCCAGCTGTAATTAAAACATACACACAGTTTACCTGCCTCAAAACTGCATCAGGTTACACTGGGTTAAACTAAATGCCACAAGCTTGGATGAATCCAGAAGAGCTTTTGCCTCCTGCACTAAAATATGAGATCACTGCCCTTTATGTTTCAAGTTGTATCACAACAAACATTCTGTGTAAGAGGATATAGCAGTTTATATTGCAAATGCACCACAGTTTCTGCCAGCACAGAACTGGCTTTTATTTTTTTTCCACCTTCTTTTTCAAGTATTCTAAGGCACTACCTTAATCCTTCATTAAACAAAATTATCTCTAGTCTCATTAGGAGTGTGGAGTTCATCGTAACTGGCACCAAGCAGCAAGGAAGCAAAGGGAAAGAACTGGGTATCAGCACTGATAACAGGCAACATGCGTGATTCTTCGGTGCTGAAATACCCTTCTGCCATGGCTGGCTGTAAGTGAATTGGCTGGACAGATTTTCCAGATCCCCTGAACGTTCCTAAATTACTATACTCACCCAATTACAGTCCTCAGGGGTCACATTTCATTTTCTGAAAACTGGTAACAGGCCACCACAGCTGATGAAATGATGTGGGTATCCAGGCAACTATTGTGCTGTTTGATTAATATAGCAAACACTTGTGTGGCATGATCTCACATACTTCCAAATGTTCCACATGATCTGCCTCGAACTGGAGATCATAAAAGTTTGCCTCATAGTTACATTCCCAGTCTTGCACAGATCAGATTTTCCAGATGAAAATATTTATTAACGCTTCTTATTATGCCTCTCTTTTGTATGATTTAACTCCTGACTTTATACATGAAGGTGTCTAGAAACAGGAGGTTGATTTCTGATTTTTCTTCTCTTCTTTTTTCTTCGGCAAAGTTTATTCACTTCTCTCTAAGCCAGTTAGCTGTAGTAAAGTTCCAGGTATTACAATAGATAGATTTGCCAGAGAGTTTTAGTTCCTAATGTAATGCCACTCTAGTGGACATTTTGAACAGCTGTAACCTGGATATATGTCTGAGGGGAAAAGAGGGTACAAAAAGTGCAGCTTCTTGTTGCCAGAGAAGTAACAGAGAGATCTCCACAATATCCTAGGTCTCTCACTTTAGTGGAGAGGGTCTGAGCGCTGCTTCTGCTGCAGATGCCCTGAAAGTATATGTTTTTAAAAAGTAGATCCAGCAAGTAGCACTAGGACCACATACAAATATCTAAGCTAGTTTCTGTTTTGAATTGCACCCCTTTCTGCAGGCAGCAGATGCACTCTTCTTTGCAAATGCTGGAGAGACAGAGGAGACAGAAAGAAATTGCCTATAGCTGACATGTTCCCCAAGGAAACTCTGCGGCTGCAAGTCAGCAACGCAGGCAGCACCAGCTGCCCATCCCATCGAGCAGTTTCCATGGGGTACTCAAAGGGTTAATGGAGCCTATAGTCATGTGTTTGCTTTCTTCTGTTTGAAATCAAACATCTGATCTTTATCTGAGGTGACAGGTTTAATGTCTTCCTTCTCTGACAAATTTTTACCCGAAGAGGAATGCAAACACATACACTGGTGTGGTTTTATAAGTGCTCATCTCAGCAAGCCAATATTGGAAGCTTCGTCCCCTAATAAACAGCAAAGTCACAAGCTTGTGCTGCTTGCTTAAAATAAAATTATATCCCTTGCATCATTTAAAAGATTTTACTTTAGATTTGTCAGGGGTCAGGTAGTTTGACAGAGCTTTAGGCAAGGTGAAGTACCACTGTTCAGCAATGCTGACCTCCATTCTCTCTCTTTTTTTTCTTTCCTTTTTTTTTTTCTTTTTCTACTGCTTCTTTTTAAAGTTAATTTAATGTTTGCAAAATTCTCTATTGCCAGCCTGATCATGGGAAAAACCTTTCTCTGGCACATGGCAGGACAGGTTTTGGTCAGCAGAAATTTGCTGTAGACCAGGTCCCTCCCTCTGGCCTGTTATATTCCCTTCCTGAGGAAAAGGAGAAGGGCAAAGGAAAAAATTAGTGGACTTGATGTGGACAGATAGATGCCTGCTCTGGAAATAGGACTCTGAAATACAGTCTGTTTTAAAGAGGCCAATGAAGATTCATGAAGCCATGGTAGGTTGTGCATATATATATATATATATATATATATATAATCTTTATGTACCTGAACACAGCAAATACTGTCTAATTCAAAATGGCTTTCCATCACCTCTAACTTACTGGGGGAGAAAACTAGGTGGTGCTTTGACTGAAACTTTTGTTATAGATCTGAAGCATAAAACAGTTCGCCAACGAAATCTGTAGCAGTTCAGTAGTTCTGGTTGGATAAGAAACATCCTTACTTAAGCAGCCTCTCAGTAACTCCCTGTCTGGATGGTATGATAATGCTGAAAGTACCTGCCGGAAACATTGAAAAGCCATTGTGTTTTATCATGAAGTTTTCATTTTAGCTTAGCCATAAAAACGCTGTAAGAAAGCTTTTTGTCTGTTTGTGGCTGTTTGGAAACCCAAAGTCTTTGGTTAGATCACAAATTAAGTGAAGATTAAGGTCCTAAGTTGGTCTCTTAATTGGGGTAGGAGTGTAGAGAAAAATTGCAACTTCAGGATGCTTCCAGTCTATCAAATAAAAATTATTTTCATGTCGGGAAGAGTTTTCATCAACTATATCTCTGTCTATAGCAGAATTAGGGTCAGGTTTGTTCAGGTTTTGTTTTAAAACACTCCTCACCCATGGAGTTTCAAGTGTATTTCTTAATCCATTTTCTCATACCAAGTTTTTCCACTACGCACTGATAACAACAAAACTTTTCACCAACATAACATCCATGACACACAAGCAACACTACTGTGGTATTTTGGAAGCCATCACCTATTTTCCTCTGTCTAGACCTTCTAGGTCTAGACCTCCTAGGACAGAACAGAAAATGCAAACTGTGGTATTTGAACACAGGACTTCTAGATTTTATTTCAGTTTCATATTATTGCTTTCCTTATGGGTCACAAAACTGGATCCTTTTGAGGAAGGGCTCAATATTGCACCAAATGTTGGCTAACTGATGATGCCATGGGGTGCCATGGTGCCGTAGGGTAATGACCGTCCAAGAAATCCTTGCATCCACCCTCATGGGAATCCCCTATCCACACAGACTCCCTAAAGTCTCTTGCAGCCACTCTGAAGAGGGAAATTTGAATATACATTTGATTGTAAGTTTGGGCCTATGCAAAAGCTGATGTGCAAATACACGTGATCTGGTGGATGGGTCCTGCAAAAGGAGAGCCATCAATCTTCTATTCCCAGCTGTTGCAGTGGTGGAAAGCACTTGTGTCAGGTGGTAGCTGCTCCAGAGTGTAGCAAATTGCAGTGCTGGCTCCGAAGCTGCTGTTATTGCTTCCAGCTCCAAACTGCTCTCATCTTTGCGATTCGTTACTGGGTGTGAGCGTTTTCTGCATGTCAGGTTTTGGTTTCACAGGAAGTGTGATCACAACTGGATTCCTGCCAAGGACATGCTTGCGACAGAGCTTCTATCAGACTTCAGTTTTTGGTAGCACTGCAAGTAGACAGACATAAATGGATGGGAAGGTGCTCTTCTAAAGCTATCCAAGGGCACCCTAATAAATTCTGTTTCCATGCTGTGTGTTGAGGCCCTCCTGCTGGATCACAGCGGAAGACCTGGGACAGAAGACCCTGACAGGTGACAGGTTTGTTTGTGCTGTGATAAGAATCTGGCCCCACAGATCTTTTTCAGGGTTCCTGTTTGGTTTTGCCTGCGCAGTCCCTGGCTGTGCCCTTTCCCCTCTTACTGCTCCCGCCAGCAGGCTGAAATGCCAGTCGCCTCTTCCCTTTTTTAATCCACCAGTGCTGCCTGATGCAAACAGGAGCATAATCACAGGTATCCTAACCATAAGGCGATGTGACATTACTCTGTTTGTACAATGTTTCTCCTTTATTTTATTTTTCTGTAAAGAAGACATCATGTGAGAAGAAAAAATGATGAAAAAGTATCCAGTCTATCCTGGTGCAGTTGGGAACCTCCCCAGCCACCCTGCATGGCTCCCACCACCTATTATCTGGAGGCAAATATTCATCCACTTGCTATGCTGCTATTCTGCTGAAAATACCCAGGACCCAAAAGAAGATGGACCTATGGGAACCCAGGGTGGGGAGCGAGGCCAAGCACAACCTGTCCCAGTGGTGAGGCTGACCAGGGTGCCAGCCAGTGGGTCTGAAGCCACCACCCCGCTCCTCAGCTGCTGGCTTTTCCAACATGATCTATAGAGCGATGCTGACAGTAGATTTTCTGGCAGCAATAAAGGTGGCCCAATTCAGAGAATAATTACTGTATGCAAATGAGTGTGATTTTCCTCTGCCCTTTTATGGATGACTCTGCTCTGCCATTCATCAGGGCCACAAATTTCACTTGGTAGGAGACGGATTTAAAGAGACAGCCGCCTCTAGAGCTTTGTCTCGGACTTACTAAATCCATGCTTAAGTGTCTTCATAAATAGACGTGCATATGTTATAAAGGGGATGGCAGATTCCAGCCTCTTTATCTATGTATTATTGCTTAGAAAACTGTTGAGAAAACATCCGACTCTATGGCCATACAGTATATGAAAGCTTTCACTGCTTTGAATAACAGTCTCTTCTCAGATCAGGATTATATGTGGTTTAGTATGGCCTCTAGTGTGTTTTTTCTCTCTCACTGTGTCCTTTATGATGTTTATACGGTATGTGCCTCAGTGTGCAGTGGAGGAGGGAGAGAGTGCTATATTTTTTTCTGATGACGATTAGTTAATGGCTATCACGTTCACTGTAGTAATGGTAGAGGCTGCACTCACAGCAAGAAGCCTCGGCTTGTTTGTGCTGTTGAGGTTCAGTCCATCTGATGGCGGGGAGGAAGTGTCCTATAGTCATGATTTTCCTGTCATTGTCTTGATCTGATGATGCCATCAATATATCGTGATAAAGGGGGGAAAACCCCGCAACAAAAAAAGGAACCAAATCAAGATTTTTGTTTCTGAGCATGGTGTGAGCCTGGTGGGTTAGCAGGAAAAGAAAACTGCGATGAAGTCAATCTGTTGTTATTCCCTTATGCTGGACACAGGAACATGGTGGTGTGTTCACAGGAAATCTGTACTACTTAATGTGTCACTGCTAAATATCAGTTTGTGCACTTGCTCCAGTGTGAGCTGTGCACCCTCCTCCTCAGCACGGAGGAGAGGGGAAGGAGGGAGCTGTAAACTGAACGGGCCCGTATGTCACTGGGCTGTCTTGTTACTCATGCAGCAGCAATACACCGGTGTCAGTACATCCACAACACTTTTCTCCCAGTGCCACTCAAAAAACAGAGGAGAGAAGCTGTGATGTTTCTGTGTTTGTCGACAGTGTGCACCACTAGAGGCCATCACACACTTCCCTAAATAAATATCAATTAATGCACTTGGTTTTAGGGAATTCCAGGAGATGGGTCCTGGGCGCCTTAATCTACTCTTGCAGCACTAGTACTTCAGTTCAAGGTTCAGATCCTTTGGTTAATAGATCTGTGCAAGATATTCTTCAAGAGAGAAGCTGTTTTAAGGAAGCCTTTGATCCATTTGCAGAATGCATCAGGCATTTCTTTTCCTTTGAATACAAGTAGGTATCAAATTAAAGTGAAAAAAGCAGGCCAGGAGTACATTGTCCTCGGGTTTTCAAGAACAGAGAACAACATTTGCAGGCAAATGGGGCAATGGAGAAAGTTTACCTGCTTCTAAGTTTGTGCCTTGTTCACTTCCACTTTTGGCAAATATCCCATCTTAGAGAGGCAAGCTTGGACAGGTTTGCTACATCCTAATCACGCCACTCCTTGCGACAAACTATAATTGTTTGCAGAAGACTGGGCAGCTAAGGAGTTATTTGGCCTGAGTAAACATTTTCTGACATTTGGAGGCACAGGTGATTTTCTAATAAACTACACTTGACTAGTCATGGGCATTCAAATTTTTCAGTGGAAATCGAGGAAAAATCCTGATTGTTATTTGAAGCTAGTAAAAAGCCAGTAAAAATCCTAAAAGGACTTTTTCCCAAAATTCAAAGCTGAAGATGGGAAGTATAAAATCTCACTAACCAAAATCAGTGTTCCTGCAGGGATACTACCAGTGTTTCTACACGGGTCTGTGATTAAGTTGAGCTCCACACTGGAGAGCCCAATGGCCACACTCACCCAAGGAGAACAGCAGGGCAGAGGGAAATGTTTGCAGAGTAAAGTTAATTATTGGCAGCAAAAAAATCAGCTTTCTTATATTATTGAGAGGTATTTATCCTATGTCTGTTGAGCTGCTGTTCTAATGTAGGTTGACCTCTGACAAAGATTATAATAATTTGACATTCTTGTATTGTGTTAATAGCCAGAGTGACTCATTTGGGAGGCGGATTCTGACTTACAACTTCAGAGTTGATCTGCTTTGGTCCTATTATTATTTCTGTGTTAAGATGAGGCTTAAGGATTCAACCCCAATGGGTTTTCATGTAGCTTTGGTGTGTAGTAGGAGATTAAACCAGTTATGAAATTGTTTCACTGATTCCCTGTTTCTCAGCCACCACTGGCAATGAGCAGACACCCTGCATTGCTGCTGGGCAGCATTTTGCAAGGAGATCAGCCTGCTTTATGTGCCATCAGGCACTGGAGTCCTTTTGGGCTTTTTTTCTTCAGTTCTGGACAGGGCAGTGAGATTTAGAGTGGTCAATCCATGAAGGGCAAACTTGATGTAATGAAACTGCCTGCTGTCCAAGGCAGCCAGGGCCCTGATGGCAGGAGCTGGTGGGATGCCCTGTGGGACCTGGCTGAATTCCTACCAGCCACAAGGTGTTGCTGCCACTGGGCAGTCTGTTTAAAAAGTGTTTTGCCATTGTTCAGTTTACACAAGTTTTACTGATGCTGGACAAACTAACTCTGGGAGGACATCCGGGGAATTTCCGGTAGTCTGAGAGAAAACTGTATCTAGGACTTACAAAATAGCCAGTGTAGGGTTAGGGAATGGAGCGAGCAACTTCAAAGAGAAGGTTTAAACTAAAATATTTCCTTTCCTTTAGACCCACAAGACATTTAAGACTGAGGCCTTTTTCGACTGATTAACCCAGTACTGATGGTGGCTTTTGTGGGTGGGAGTGAGGCATGAATTTCAAAACTGCTTTTCTCTGCTGCAAAATCTCCAGATCACAGACAGAGGAAAGGGAAGGAATGGGGGAGGAAAGGTCATTAAAGGGGGAATATTCACTAAAGTTTCCATTGAATATGAACCGTCATGTGGCTGTATCCCTTCCCACCTGGAACTTTCTTTCTTCCTGTCCAGCCTCTCCTTCTGACCCACTGTGAATACAATTGAGAGACAGCTTCTGCACCGTGGGTATTGCACCCCATGTGGTTTGAATATGTACACAGGGTAAGGTCTGGAGTTATTGTTGCACATTTATAGTAGTCCTCACGGTGTGCTAGGCCCTTGCCAGGTCATCAAGAAAAGGTTTCCTGCTCCAAGGATTTTGCCATCTAAGAGTGGTGGCAAAAGTTGACAGAGGGTAGAGGGCAAGAAATGGGAGGTTTACCTGCAGTCAGCTGTACTTGACAGGAGCAATTTAAAGTATAGATGGGACAAGGTCCTGCAGGTGATCTCTGGGAGGTCTTGCTGGACATCCAGATTCACACTGTTGAAGTCACAGAGGCAGCTGTGGAGCAACCTGACAAGGAGATAAACAGGCTGTTGGCATGGGAGTCCAGCTAACTGAGAAAACCATATTGGTTTTTTTTCTTATTCTTGAATAAAGTAACTATTTAAATTAGATGCCTAAATACAGCAAATTTCCATATTGAATCTGGCATTTTTTTGTGTTCAGAGGTTTCTATGAAATTTGAACCAATAATTTTTCAGCTAAATTTTCACCAGCTGAAGTCCACTTGTAACTAGTTCTTCTTCTGAACATTTTCCTCCTCTTCTCACAAATCCCTTGTGTTCCCTTGTGTTCATGGACAAATGCTTTGCCAGGAGAGGAGCAGCTACACTACCTCAAGCCAGAGACTTTTGTGTCCATTACCCATAATGCCTTAAAATGGACAAAAGATTTCTGAAACACACACTGAGACACACCACAGGAGGATAGTTAAAAGAAAATAGAGCATCTTTTCAGTCAAAACATCCTGCAGTATCTCCACATAATGCTTCATGGCATATGACAGGAAGAAGATGACATCTCTCATCACTAGTCAAAAAATAAAAAACATGTCAAGAATGAATTGCCTTTGAAAAAAATACTGTACATGATTTCCATGGTCAGACATCCTGGAAAACTTCCAAAAAGGGGGAAGAAGGAGGGGAAAAAGAAAAGGGGAAAAAAAAATGTTATTGATTTCCTCGTTGGGAATGTTATATAACCTTCATATTTTATTAAAAAACTTTACTCTCACTTTGTGAAAGGTCCTTTAACACATTATGTCATTTTGTAATACAATAGTTCTCCAACTCCTTCCAGCCCCATCTCCCTGATGTGTTCTCTCAACTGTAGTTATTTTCTTTCCTTTTAAAAAAATATTTCTGATAAAATGTTTGCAAGTGTTAAACAAAGGGGTGCACTTTAGTGCAGCATAAGTTAATGCAGGCATCAGGTAACACTCAGAACACGCTGACATATTTCAAGTAAAACATGGGAACTTCAGTTCAAAAACCTTATTTTTTGTCTTGAAATAGACACTCATAGTCTTTTTTTTAAGAACACAAAACTTTTTTTTTTTTTTTTCCCTCTTATAATAGTGGATTCCAGCTGCAGGACTCCTCAACTTTTCCTTTCCCCCTTCCTTCTTCTCCACTTCTCCCCCCCTCCCCTCAATCTCTCCCCCTCCTTCCCATCCGGCATCTACTCATGCACACATACTCTCTGACTTTTTGTTTTTAGTAGCTGCTGCCCCATAAGAAATGCTATCCAACAGACCTGGTGCCTGTCACCGCTTCCCATCACATGCCTGGTAATTAAACTCTGACTGATTTATTGACTGACAGCCAACAAATCCCAACCCAGTTTTTATGATATACATGCCTCCCCAGGCTAAATTCACTCAAACAACAGCCCAGCTGAAAAGGAGGAGGAAAGGGAAAAAAAAAAAAGAGTGATAGAGAAAAAACGCTACACACACGCGCATGCACACACACTCACACACAAAAAAATCTGGTATTGGTAGATGAAGGGGAGACATTTTGCAAAGAAAAAAACTCAGCACAACATCTCTTTCAAATCCAGACTTGGAAAGGGAAAGGAGGGGGGGAGGAGGAAAGAAGTAGTAAACATCATTACTTCAGCTTTAAGATTCATTTGAAACGTCTCACGTACAAAAGAGCTCTGAAGGGGAAAACAAGACGTGCTTGCAGCTAATATTACAGTCAAGTTCCAATTTTACCTAAGGGAAAGCAGCTTTATTAAAAGTCATGACTGAAATTGCGTGACAGGTGCCAATATTCTCCACCCTGACAGATGTGTCAGTTTGCGAATGCCATTTTCTTGTCAGCGGTCCCTAGATGGAGTTGCTCCCATCACCATTTGTCTCTCTTCCAGCTAGATCACACATGCCCGTCGCTTGCCTCCAAGCTGCGCTGCGTTGTTTGATATGTGGAATCTTCACAATGAGACTTATTAAAAGACAGTCCATTATTTTTATTTAGAGCATTTCCAAAACAAGCAGAGCGCGCAGAGATAATTTAAAAATTGTGCGGCGGGTCATCTCCAGGCCAGAGCGGCTCAATTGTAAATGCATAAGAAAGCAGTGTCTCCCCCGAGCCCCTCCTCATCCTTCAGTTCATAATGAGGTTGATTTGAGTGACATTTAACCCTTGAATAATGGCCCTCCGAGTCAGCAGGACTCTATAGCTGTGCTCTGCAGAGGCAGTTCAGCCTGAAGGATTAATTCTGCTCCTATTTTTCCTAATTCTCCCCCCCACCCCCTTCTGGTCTCCTATTTTGTTACAGGTGTGCTTCACAGCGTACGGCTAGATGTAAAAGACTCTTGATCGTCTGTATTTATAGACCCTTTTCCTCCTCCTGTTGGTTTCAAACACAAAGAAAAATGGTATCTCTCAATCGTGCTTGGTATGAACAGCAGGTAAAGCTGCAGCAGACTCCTCTCCAGCCTCTGATGGAAAATTATTACAGATGAAATGATTCTGTAATGGAAATGGTAATAGGAAAGTTTCATTCTAAAGGATGTTTGTGCTAACATGAGAGGCTATAATATGTGATGGATTTGGATGCAGGAATAAGTGTGATCTCAAACTGAATTTTACTTCATCATTTCTAGAGGTGGCACTGGGGGGCTGGAGGAGGGCTAATGGACAGTGCTTGCAAACATTGCTTGGTGAAAGGACTTGAAATGTGAGATCATTGATGTCTCATTGTCCTGGGCTAAGTGGCATAGCAGGCTGTTGCTTCAGCTTTTCTTTCTTAAGTACATGGATGCTAATTCTTCTTAGGCTGATAGAGCTCATCAGTCCTGGTGAGTATTTGTCTCTCAGGAAAGGTGTGTGGTGAAATCATAGCTAACCCTTTGCAGATGATAGGGAGCTGCTTTCACTTCTTGTGAGGAAACAGCATTTGCCTCTTCATGCTTACCTTGGCAAAAAATGTGGGCTGGACCTTTGTCCTTCCTGATTGCCAGAGAAGAGTTTGTTGCCATCACAGGCAACTCTGAGTGGGCTGCAGGCAAGACCAGGTTGCAGACTGGCAGCAGTGTCAAGTAACTCTTGTTTTCCAACAGCACTGTGATCCCTGCATGCTCTTTTGGATCACATCCTTTCTGGTCCCTCTCAGCCCTGTCTCAGGACTCCGATAGCTGAGGACAGTTTGGGATGATCTTCTTTCTTCAGAATATGAGCCGACTCCAAAGTTTTGGTAGACAACAGATGGATTAAAAGGCAACATAACAGTATTTGACAGGACCTGGAAGGAAAGTGAAAGGTTCATGCTCAAGCAGAGAAAGCAAGGAGAGGAGAAATACTGGAAAAGAAAGAACTGAATAAAATAGAGGTTGGTTGTGTCAATGTCCACGGAAGACACTCTCATACCATGTGAGTTGAAGAAGTTTTAGAATAATTCAAATGAAAAAGCTCTCATACTCTGCAAGCCTTTCTTAGGGGAGCATTTCCATTACAGTCACCTGGAAGGCCCGAGCATAGATTTTTCACTCACTAGTCTGTCACCCTTTCACACAAGCAGTCCTTCAGAAACTTATTTAAGAATCATCAAACCATGACCAAACACTACTAGTGAGTTTTCTCCCCAATCTGGAAAAAGCAGATGGGCTGCCACCATAATATTTTCTCCCCATTCTCCCACAACAATGTCTGCAAACCTGGAGCCACAGTTCTGAGAGCAGCCAGAGAAGAAATTATACCATAATCCAAACAGCCATCAGCTCTGGGGCAGGAGAGGAACATGCCAAACTGCTTCTGAATTACACATATCAGCATTTCTCACTTGGGAGGAAAGGAGACTGGGTTGAGGAGGGAAGAGAGAAGAGGACGAGGAAAGGGAATGAATATGCTGCTTGTTTGGTTCATTTGTCTTATTGTTAGAAGTATTAATCTGCTCTTCCAGGTTCCAGGAATCCATTCTTCCTTTTAAGCTAAAGAAAGAAGTGGGCAGCTTCCATCAAAAACTAGAGAAGAGGGAATGTTTTGGCAGTGTGCTCTAACAGTCAGAAGCTGTAGACTCAGCTGATGGAAGAAAGAAAAAAAATCTGCAAGTGAAAACCTTGTTCAGGCCAGGGCAGCAGGCTTCACATAACTGAGGGCATTGATGCAGCCCGTGCAGACGACTGTAACTGCTGTGGCAGATCTGCTCTGGAGTCCATCTCTCAGGCAAGATCAAGGCTTGTAGGTTTAATAAAGTCAAATCAACACACAGCAATAAAATAATAAGTCTGGGCAGCTGACAGATGCTAATGAGCATGCTTATTTAAACCACCAGCAAAATCCAGTTGAAAACTAAGCAGATACATAAAACTCTTGACTGAATCCTTGTTATTTGGAGAGAGATAATTAGGGCCCATAGGACATTTTCAAGGAAGATATTTGGGATGCAGTATTAAGAGCCCATTTCTGAGCATGTTTAACCTTACTAACTGCAAGAGAAAGTATTCCTGTTTTTAATCACAGAACGGTTTGAGTTCCATGTATTTACAGCTTCAGATGATATAGGAAGACAATGGAAAAAACAAATAGGTGGAAGAGGATGGTGTGATGAAGAGCTGTGCCAAAAGCACTACAGCTGATGAGTCCAAGGAGAATAACTACATTCTCAGCTTTTTCAGTGGAAAGACCTAGGCAGTAGACACACATATGCAGATCTTTTGGGAGCTTTGGGTAGATACACACATAATGGTGTTATTTTAAATGTCACCTTCACGGTAAATGAGACTATTTGCTCTTGTGCCTTGCTTATGCTGAGTGTAAGAAAGCATTTACATTATTGACTCCAAAATCATATTTATGTTATGAAACAGTGGGGCCTTCACTGAGTGCAAGTCCATCAGGGTGACTGCAGCCAGCAGAAAACAAGATTTACACACTGGCAAAAATGGAAACGATCCCTCTTCCCCTATTCCTGCCCCCAAGTATTTGCACTTGCAAACTACTGGCCTTCAGCTGCAACATGGAAATAACTCAGATGGTAATAATTCTAAGGAAAACATTTGCTTTTTGTAAAAAAGCTTCATCACTGGGAAAGCTCTGACGTGATTTTTGCATGGCTTTCCTTTCCCCTGTGCCATATTGACAGAAGTTTGAAAAGAGTGTCTTCTTTCCCAGGAAAGCAGAGCAGAGATCACCTGCTAGGGTTTGGTAGCCCTGGTGTATGTGATTCATATCCTCAGGTTTTTGGTAAAGGAAAGGCAGGAAGATCCTGTGGACATAAACGTATTTTGATCTTTCTTGTCCTGTGAATCACTGTTTTTACTTCTGTACTGTTCAAAGTGACTATGTCAGTAAAAATTACTGACACTTCTGCTAGCAAGCAAACAACCTGCTTTGGGGTAACCTTTATTCTTTTTTTTTGTACCACTTTTTTTATTTCTTTGTTCTGCTATAGTGCCAGAGAAATCTAGAATGCCCTATACACTAATACCACTGGCTTTTCTTTTTCTTTTTGGCAATCACTAAGAAGAATAACACTTCATGTGGGAGACAGCTGTTCAGATATGCTTCAAGTGAAGCTAAGTTGATACATATACATTATTCCCCACTTTTTTCTTTTTTTCGTGTCTGCATTCTATTTCAGATTCTTAAAAAAAATCATGATGAAAATGTAATACATGTAATAAAATTATAGAAATTTTGTATAAAATGTTATTAAAATGCTATAAAAATATTAAAAGGATTCTTAAAATGGTCTCTTATCAGTAAAGGATTTCTCTCTCCTTTTGTCAATCTGCATTCAGCTATTGACTATTTCCTATTCACTAATAGGAAGGCACCTCAGACTATTAATCTGAACTTCAAAAAAAGTGGATTACTTCCTTGAGACACCTTTCTGGACTTGAACAACCACATGGGGCTCCAGAACAGAAAGAATATGAAAATGAGTGTTTCTACACAAAGACTGGTTCATCCCTGAATATTTCTCCTGCTTTCCTATATTGTCACATGCATAGCAGGGAAAGATAATAATAAAGTGATATTTTAAAGTGGTAGGAAGAAAATCAGGAAAAGTAGATCAAGAAAAAATACATAAAATCAATAAAATGAAACTGTGCCCATCTCAAGATCAAGAAAGACAAGTTCCATCTTTATAAATGGGCAGAAAAAATAAGGGGGAAAAGGAATATAAATTTCTGCAGAGATAAAACCTACTGATTAAGATATCCAAGCCATCTTAAATCAGTTTATTTGAACAACCTGAGAAAAAAAAATCAGTGTTTCTTATCTATCTAACATAGCAGTGGTTTCTTATCACTAACTTTAAAAACTCTGTTGGCTTACACTAGGTTTGATTCGGATGAATTTGGCCCAATAAATCTTACTAACACTTATTCCTTGAAGTCATGGCCTAACATCTGTCTTGAGTTCCTTTTAAGTCTAACCTTAAGTCAGAATTTCCTGTGTTTTAATAGTTGCTTCTTGATAACTGCAGCACACTTATAACAAATTTAACCTTTCAGTTACAGATCTTCACTTCAAAACACATTTTTACTGCATAGAAAAGCTATCTTCAATGATTTAGAAGGGATTTTCAAACTTAAGCTCATATTTTTTCCCTTCCACAACTGTCTGAACATAACCAGTGATTCAATTTGGCTTTAAAAACAAAGAAATACAAAACTATAAATATGGCAATGTATAAAAAAAAATCTTAATCTTTTTTAGGCTTGTCTCTCTAGCATTGCATCAACAAAATTTTTGATGAGGTGTTGGCCTGTGACTAACTTGGTGTGGCCTTCATGGAATATTAATGACTTTGTGGGTCTCAAGCCAAAGAAACCCTTTAAACTGCCACATAATATCAAGCATTGTATCAATATCACATTCTAGATGGCACAAATGCGTATCCAAGTCTCAAGCTGATGGACAAACACATGTGTCTGAGCCTCATCAACTGTTTTGGCCACAAGGCAAAGGATGAAGCTGGGTAATTCTCAAGCTATAAGCATGACTGCCGAACACTTAGAAATAGTTGAGCCACATTTTGGCTGCACTATTCCACAAGCACTTACCCTGAGGCATGGAAAATGTCAGCCACTGTGAATAAAGTTTATTAGTGTTTTGAGTAACTGGAAACTCTCCCACAAAGCCAGGAGTTAAGCAATGCTGAATAATAGGTGGCACTATGCAATCCAATGGTCCTTCTTGTTCCTGTTTTGGAATGTCTGAAGCAGACATGCTCATTTATGGTTTGTAGACTCTGTCCTTTTTCCCAGTGCTTGGGGTCAATCCCACTAAAGTGTGTGTACTTGTGTAGCTTGGCATACATCATCTCCATCTTAGAGGTGAATCCTGATGACTTGTTCTCGTTTCTCTGCTGAAGGCAAGTAAAAACCACAATGTACATCTTCTCTCTCTTTTTTCCAGATTTATCAACAGGTGATGAGGAAATCTGTGAGTCATCACTACACTAGACAGAGAAATGCTGCCAGAGACAATGGGCTTCTTAGCTGCTGGCACTGTCAATCAGACTTTATGTTGGCCCTGTGTCTGTGTCCTGTAATTAACCCCTGGTGTCCTCACAGCCTTTCACAAGAATCCCATGGGGATTCTTCCTCCACTTATGTTACCTGGATGAGGCTAGAAACTTAAACTGCTGCTGTGGGTGACAGAAAACTTGATGATCTCAATTTACTGATCAAACAGTTGAGTTTATTCCTTCTGTTGGGATCCCACAGTTAATTTGGGATCTGTTAAGTCCTAATGTTACTGGGTTTGTATCTGTTCTCAGTGACTTTTCTTTTGTCTTCAATACACCTTGAAATTGTTATATTACTCTGGTTTCTTTCAAGCTGTCTGATTCTGTTTTCATCGAGGTTTTCTGAAGGTTTCTTAGTCAGAAAATCTGAGGGAATAGTATTTCCACACCATCTTCTGAAGCTCTGGGTGTCAAGGCCAGGAATACTCTTCTGGCTGTGATAAGCTCTGATTGCCTGATTTTGCTGAGCCTGCACACCTCTGCCAGTCAGAAAATGAGGAGATGTGCAAGAGCATAGCCAGTCTCCAGATTAATTCCGCTGTCTTCATGCCTGAAACAGCAGGGACACTGAACAGCAGGGTCAACAAACATTTACAAAGGCTTATGGGCCCAGGTAGCTTGGTGCCCTGATATCTGAGCCTCTGTGGTCTAAATGTAGAGCCATGGGCACTGTTGTGAAATGCCTCTCTCTTGTGTGGCTCCGTGTTGTCTTATACAATGTCTGGCTGCTACCCTACACAACTGGGGCTTTTTGTTCCATGTTTTCTGCTGGCCCATCTACTGAGAAGTCAGGGGAGAAGTCTAAGTAGGTGCAATAGGGAAAGTGGAGTCAGGATCAGCAGAGATAGCATATAAACCTGAGGAGCAGGGAGAATCTGGGAAGGAAATAAAATACATTTTTAAATATAGATGGTGTAGGCAGACTGGGAAAATGCCCAATAGTAAATTTAAAAACTACACAAAGTATTGAGGGAGAAGAGTCATACAGTTAGATAACAACATTTGAGGGCTCAAAAGGGTACAAGGTCCTCCTGGTCTTGTTTAGAGAGGTATGGAGTATGTAAATCTGTTACTAACAGAAAAAAAGATAGTAGCCACATTTTGCTGAGATCACCATGCTGTTTTGATTGCAACACAGGAAAACCAGAGTGTCTTTATACCCACCAGAATTTTCAGAATAGATGCTGGACAGCAAGTTGCTGTAAACAAGCTTCTCTGTCTCAATCCCAATTTACTTCAGGCTTGCCATTTTCTAAAACCAAGAATAACATGAGTTTATAGAGATCCACTATTCTTTCTAATCACAATAATTCCTATTACTGTGTTCCATTCACTACTCCTATCTTAAGCAGTGTCCTTCTCTTGTTGTCCCCCAGGAAAGAATATTACTTTCAAAGTATGCTCTGGTAATCCAACAAATTGTGCTTTAGTTAACAAAAACCATAATACAGCACAATTCCAGGGATTCATGAGGAAGTACTCACTGCATACCTCTAACTTTCACAAGAAATGCTGAACATTTCAGCTATAGAATGCTTTGGCAGTATGGTTTCTGTGTCATTCACCCCATAGATTTATTTAAGGGGTTCATCATGACAGACTCCTCAAAATTTTAAATACTCTTATTCTAAATAGGAGTAGAAATTTAGGAGTATCCTAAGCTTTAATAACCTGCAGCAGGATAAGATTTAGATTTTGACTCAGAGAGGACAATTACATCTGTGATTTCTTACCAAATCACAAAATTGCCCAGGCTTTTGAACTTTGCCCCAAGGCTTGGCAGAAGTTGTTGTTCAGAGTCACAAACTGCTGTTATGTATGCATGGTGTTCCTCTTAAGGAGTTTCCTGTATCTTCTACTATAAAAATGGTGGGATCTTCCGCGTTATGGGTGAACTGTTCATGGAAGGGTGTAGGGGGGAGTAAGGGCAAGAGACAGACTACTAAGGGATTAAGTTGTTGAAAAGGAATTGGGTCATGAGGCATACGAACTACAATTCCCATGAGACATTGGAAAAGCATCTCCACAATAAAATTAATAGTTTTCATCTGAAAATTTCTTCTTTTTTTTCTTTTCCATTTTTGTATTTTCTCAGGGGGAAGGAGGAAATAATTTTCTGACAGGCACTAATTGTTTCCCGTTTGATTTTGGCTTGCGAGCAGATCTGAGTTAAAAGGGCTAAATGCAGACATTCTGCTATTACAGTGTTATGCTCATTCAACAGTCGGTCTTGTTTTACTTGCAGCAATATGAGTTATACCATATGTGTTTGAAACTGGTAACCAAACAGAACAGTCTTTCAAGCAACCCTAAGCTAAATTATAAATCTTTTTTGCATCTTTTAAATAAAAAGTAATTCTACAGGCACAAAATGAATCAATGAAGTACTTGCTGCTTGGGCTTAACAATAGCAGTCTGCCTGAGAAAACCAGTCACCTTAGTAAAAAAAACTAATAAAATTATCCAGTCTATGTTTTAGTATTCCACAGGATTTTAAAATTTCATTTACATGTAATGTAATGGAAGCATGTAAAATAATTTAAATTAATTGTTTGCATTTTTATAAAATGCTGCTATCTAATTATTATATTATAGGTACTGTTATTGTATTATTTGGTTTATATAGTATGTACAAACCCTAGCTATTGAACAGGACTTCATTGCTACAGTACTCTTGATTGCATTTTTTAATCCTGAATTTCTATATTTCTGACAAAGTCTCACCATAAGAACAAAAGAACTTCTAAAAGAAAATTATCTGGAGTGAGATCTTATGTTTAAGTAATGACTTGTTCATGTCCAAAGCTGCACTGAACTCTCAGAATTGTAAATATCACTTGATCTTCTGTCCTTGCAAAATCATTGGTGCAGAACTAGGGCTAAGTTTCTAGCTTTGCATTATGAACCCACAACCACAATCACAAAACTTGGTTTCACGATATACTCAGGAGAGATTTGTACCTGTAGAGATCACTAGAAGTTCAAAGGTTGGTTGAAAGATCCATCAACTTGATGCTCTTGTGAGAGTGGTAATGAAATGTTATCACCAAATGGGAAACAGGTAGAGAATTGACATGGCTAGCTTGAGGCGACTTGGATGGAAAAGCAGAGTAGAATTTAGCACTTTCCAGCTCCACATACACTCATTTCTCCTAACCCTTCTGCCTTGCGCTTTTGCCATGTTAGTTTAGCATTGTTGCAAAGGCAGCTGTAAACATATAAACCAAACCAAAAAGTTCTCTATATATTTAGTCAGTTACCCTTCCTAAGTGATGCAAACCAATTTGGCATACCTACACATTTACAATACAATTCTAAAATCAGGATCCTTTATTTAAAGAGGTATTTCAATTCCATCTGTGATTAATAATATGTGAGAACAAACAGGCTGGATGCAAAACTTTTTGCCCTTATCAATGCTATAAATGTGCAGCAGATCACAAACCCAAAAGTGCTCTTATTTGCTGGAGCTGGTTCTGATACAACCCATGGTGGAGGAAAACTCAGAAGAACAGCTGATCTCATGAGATTTTCAACAGTTGGAGCCAACATTTTCAGACAACAGTTGGCAAGATTTCAGTGCCTTGGAACCTGAATTTTGGTTTAGCCTTAAATTCAGCACAAGCCCAGTGAGGTTCCAACACTTCTGAAAGATGTGGATACGCATCTAAGTTTTTCACACACACACACATCTATCTTGTGCATGTGTACGTGTGTGTATATAGACATGTGTATATCTTGGAAGTGATAGATGGGGATATTTTTTTTCCTTGGAGGAATGTCTTTTTGCCCGCTCTCATTTCATTCAGGATATACCACTGGACTCTTCGGAATGCATCACCACCCACATCCCACCACATTTATTATTACAGGTTCCAGAGGTACCAAAGGAAGTGCAAGTCTTGCCTTGAATCTCAGAATGCAGAGCATATAGCTGTGCTACTACCTCAGCTCTCCATCTGCCTTTTATTATCATTAATATTCAGAAAAAATAGGATTTTGAGAGGGAAGTTAAAAATCTTTGATGGGTCAAGGCTGTTCTCCTAGAGTGGTCCTGACATCTTTCTTCCCCTTTTCACCCTGCCCAGCAGAATCTTCTCCAAGACTCCTTGTTGGCCTTCAATAAGGACAGTGTATGTTGTGTAGCAGCTGCAAAAGGCCTCACAAATGCTGGCTGACAAGAAGTGACAGCTCTGTATATCTCTCACTGGCACTGACAGCTGACAGATGGATACCACTCACACATAGAAAAAAAGCCCCCAGGATGATTCGCCAACATTACTCTCTGTTCATAGGGGCCACATTTGATTGAGTGCTGCTCAGAAAAATAAACCCTTGTCGATCCGTTGCAGAGCCAGTTTGCTCACAGTGTCCTGATTTTTTCGCCCTGAAACATGTACCAACATACACACAGAAGTCTTGCCTTGGTTTTCTGCCCTTAGCTTTGCTTGAGAAGATGCTAGTTCTATGCAGCTGCTTGTTAGAGCAAGGGAGCAATGAGTACATAACTTAGCAATACCGTGTTAGGGCTTTGCTGCCTGATAAACCTTCATCTCTCCAGTCTGTTCATTACTATCCTTCACACTGTTTTTCTTCCTTTCCACTAATCAGCCCATCATTGAAAATACTGCTGGTTGAGTTAGTCAGAAGACAGCACCGTGAAACTGTTCATGGGGAGGACAATGATGCATGTTGATGCAGAAAAAAAAAAAAGAAAGAAAGGAAGAGAGAAAGTGATAAACAAAAAGAGACATCCATCCATATGGGCAGATAGATCTGAATGGGAAAAAAATGGGAAGGAGAAATAGAGACTTTCTACATCCATGGTAGCTGATGAGTTCAGTAATTTTTTTTGCTTTTTGTTCCATTTCCTTGTTCAAACTATTTAATTATTAGACCCTGTAGGTGGACGGCTTTTGCCAAAGTTGATCTGCTGTATGAAAGCTATGTCATTGTCCCCTTTAGAGAGACTTGAAATAAATAACATGAAGGACTTACACCTTATTGCCATCTAAGAGTCACCAGTATAAAATCTGAAGGCTGGAAGTGGTTCAAGAAGTCAACCATGACTGAGATGAATGAGAAGAGAAATCTTAACTCTCATTATAAGTGATGGTTTTATCATGTTAAACATTGTCTCTAAAACAATTCCTGCTTATTTTTTGCAAAGATCTTTCAGTCTCCCTTAGTCTCCCCTACTGGATTGGGCAGTGAAGATTTTGTGGAGGAGGCTGTTTGTCCCCAGTACTCATGAAGGCCCAAGGGAAGAGTGAGGCTGCTGGGGTCAAAACCCTGGTGCTATTTGCTTTAGACTGTGCCCTCTCATGTCCCTTGGCCCCCTGGACCTGGACTCACCAGTGAAGCATGGTCCTGTGGATATCAGATGGACACAATAAATGCTAGGATCCAACCAATATCAGGTAAAAGTGAACTCATGCAGACAGAGATAATACCGCCTTCTGAATGAAGCTCATTGTCTTGCTCTTAAAAATATATCCAAACTTTATTTTGGCTGATGACACAGAACACTGCAGAAAAGAGGGCTTGGTTCAACTTTCCTTGTGTTATAATAGCCCTCTTTCATATCTTTCTGAAATGTAAAACTGAAGAAACATTATATGCTAATACTTTAGCTAACAATAGCTATTCTACACAGATATGTCTGATATCCACATAAGTTCCCAAAGTGGGGGTGGTAAGCTGTCTCTAGCTTCAGCAGGGTTTGAAGATTTGCATGATACAATAGGTGCATGTAGCAGGAAAAAACAGAGGTGAAGTGTACAAGGAATTTAAAAAAAGAAAAACAACTTTTTCTGACAGTATCCTATAGGCCAAAGGATTGCTTGTAGATAATCATGGATTAATTGTGAATGTAAAGAAAGAGACACTTTTTTTTATCAAAGCTATTGCCTCAGGGCAAACTCCAGTGCCATGAAAGCCAAAATGTTTTCTTTTATCACAGTTCCTTTTCTGGCACCTGAAATTATTTCTTTCATGTCTGATAGTGAGGAACGAGGCAGCATAGCTCCCCAGAGATGAGCGATTGTTACCATGGTCTCATAGCATATTGGCAGCCGATGTGGCATCCATGTACACCTGTCACTCAAACAGAGCAAAATGCAGATGTGGCACAAAAACCTGAGCTCACTCACTCAGAAGTCTCCCCCACACACCCCAAAACACACACGTCTTCCTGAGCCCCCCTCCTCCCCAGGACGTGGCTGCTTTTCAGCCTACACATATGTGAGTGCACTCAGACGTTATCAGGCCTGTTTAATGCAATGAACCTGCATTAGCATTTCTGCAGGGCAAACACAAGTAAACAGAAATGTGCTGAAAAAAAATGTTTCAAACAAATTTCTTTGCAAGTCAGGCAGAGAGAGAGGGAAATAGTATAGCACACAAATGAGCCAATTTCCTTCATATGGAAGTGAACTAAGACCTTTTTAATGAAGACTCCAAGGCCGGGGAGGGGTTGCTGGATAGATGATTATTTACTTTTTGATTTTCTTCAGGCTTTGGGCCACTCACATCACTGCTGTTAAACAAGGCAAGGTGTTGAAAGTGTCAAAAGGCAAGGAGATAAAATTTTTTGTTAATCATAGGACTTGGGAGTCATTTCAATCCCAGTAAAAGATCCAGCATACAGGCAAATGAAGGAGACAGACAAAGCAATTTTTTCAGGAGATGTTGTATCTGGTATGGATGTGGGAAGTGTCTTTGGCTAGGGATAGGAAAAAACTCTTGGAAGAGGAAGAAAACAGCACAAATTAAGCTCTAAGGTTAACAAACATGCTGAGGTGAACTGGATTTGTCCATGTGAATGATCTGACATTTTTGGTCAGTGAGACAGAAAGTATAATGCAAAATGTAATGTGAACCCTCTCTTCTCTCTTTCTCTCTCTCTCTTTCTCAAACAAATTGCCAATTTAGCTCCTGGGCTAAAGTAAATAGTGCACTGCCATTTTTTTTTAAAGGGAAATATGACAAGGAACCCAAATGCGTTCATCTCAGATTTGTAAATCCATTGCTTTATTGAACCATTTGTCCATTCTTATAAGCTGATTTATAATAACTGTAATGTGATTCATCATGTCATCTTGTAAATAAATGTGACACTTCATTAAACACAGTAATCAAATTTAAGCGTCCCACTTTCATGCTAACAACTGAGACCTTTACGATTCTATTGCTCTGAAGATACTCCTACTCTAATGAAAGTAGCATCAAGCAAAGAATAAAATGTAGCAGAGGTAGATTTTCAAGAGGAGTGGTGAAGAAATAAATACTTTTAGTAAGTAGCCAGTAATGAAATTAGTAATGGCCTGAAATTTACTGTAACAATGGTTTTACAAGATACTCCTGTTGGGATGTTTTACTGTCAGTAAGGAATGGACAGTTTGAACATCTTGGGAAATCTGTTGTAGGATTAACAAAAACCTTTTAGAGACTGAATTTCAGAAAGAATTTTTTCATGCTATTTTTGTGTTTGCCATCTGGAATGACACTGCAAGCTGGCAAGCACAAGAATAATGTGAGATATTTCTATCGCATAGAGTTAGCTATGGATTCATCAGGGAATGTAAGCATCTGAACATCAGTCAGATACCCAGAATTATCCCAGCTTTGACCAGCTTTGAGGAACCAAGCAGACCCTCTATTAAAATGAATGTCTGCTTGCTTTCAGGAAATGGTCACGTCCATCTCCCAAGGGATAGGTGTTCGAATCAAGGAAAATTCAAAGAAGTAGACACAGGGAAGAAGGCACAGAATACAGCTTTTCTGTCTTGGTTGGGAGTGATTTAACATGTTAACAACAGCAATTCTGTGCTCTGAGCCAGATTTGCAGGTGAAGTAGATCACTGTGAATTACCTTGGTTGAGGATTTGGCCTACAGTCCTTAATTATGCCTTCTATTGATCAGCTGCGAGGAAAAAGCTTCTTTCAATGGCCCTCCTCTCATACTGATACTATTCTAGAAATGAGCTTGTGATTCAAGATCAGAACATTTGAGCTTTCAAGCCAGGAATTTGGGATGAAAAATCAAGCTATGTAGCTGGGTTATTTTAATCAGCATTATTAGGATTTTTGGTGCACTACAAGGCAGTATTTCTGCTTCCTATTCACATGACTCTGTTTTAACCCCAGTTAGGTGGAAGCAATCATGACACTGAGAAGCTGAGATGCATTTCAGTTGCAGCCTGGAATATCAAATGCATGAATGTATGCTCGTTTATAGCTTTACTGCTAAAGTCTGATTTAGTTTTCCAAACAAAATTGGAGTCTTCTAAAATTGAAGGCAGCTAAAGATAGCATTTTAAGCAGACTGAAAGAGCGCAATTGGAAGTGCATGAAAGACAGTCCTCAGAAAAAAGAGAAGTGTTGAAAGGTAGTGAAGGCTGGGCTCCAAAATGGAAGAGCCCTAAGTATACAGGCACGATAGAAGGTGCCAAGGAAATTCAACTCCAGTATAAACTAGGGAAGATCTATCACTGTCTTTTAGAGGGTGCCCAGCACTTTGAAAGATCCGTATGTTAAACATCTAGCTTCAAATTTCTAGTCAGAGAATGGAGGAGGCTTCTGCATTGAAAGTGAGAGTCTGACAAGCAGAGAGGGCCAAAAAAGAAGAGAGTGTCTGCAACCAGAAAAACAAAATATGGGCAAAATTATGAAACACCAAAGTAAGAGAAAGGAAAAAAAAAAGATTTTTTCAAGTCCGTTCCACACAGAAAATTTTGCTAGAACAGGAAAACAAAGAGAATGTACTTGAAAAATTTAATCTAAAAGAAATGAAATCACCTTTTCTGCAGACATAAAACTATCCCTGAACTCCACCAAAGCTTATAGTTCAGGAATAAAGAATGGATTGAGTGGATCTTGGAGCTCACCTGTTGTAACACAAGCATCCTCAAAAAGTACAAAGAGGTCCTGGGATGGGGTGATAAACAGTTTTTGCTAAATAGCCCATAGGTAGGAAGCACTCTTAAGGAAATGTGTGAACAGCCAATCTCAAGGAAGAGATTAGGGATGACTTAATTTTATTTAAGTCATTAAAGAGTCAAATCTTCAGAAAGGATTTGGTAATATTTGGCTTGAATCTGAGAATTGTTCTCACTTGCATTGGAGCACTTTGATATACCTCAATGAGAAGAACAGACATATGTTCCTAAGCAATTTCAGTTGTAGCGTTTCTAGTTATTTTTGGAGCAATGATCTTGTAATTGTATTCTTTATTGAAAAACTGATTTCATGATGTCTTTTATCAGCACAAAAATCAAGCCTAAATATTTGAAGTCTAATCCATAATCTTGGCTAGCTCAGGTGTGCCTGCCACTTGCTAGTGCTACTCATTATCATGTGAAGTATTCCTGCTGCATCAGTCAGTTCTGGCTGCCAAGAACAGGTGAATGCTGATGAGAAAATATGAAGTGTGGTGTGAAAATCTTAGCTTGTCCTCATGTTGTCTTCAAGCAGTAGCTGGATTCTGCATTATCGGGATTTACTTCTATGTTCATGTGTTTTGAAGGAGCAAAATTACCAGATGCATATGGGTACATCTGTAGCAAACTGAGTCATTTCCAGAATGAAATCCTATAATTCAGAGGTCCATCTACCTAGAGGATCCATAGCATTGAGATGGACATGCAGATTTCCTCCTACTGTAAGCTGAGAGGACTAAGATCTCAGAATGGGATCCACAATAGCAGCTGTGATGTACAGGAAAGATAAGCAGTGTAGGAAGAAAATTAGGAAATGCAAAGAACCCAGTAAAGCATGGACTGCTGGGAATTGTTTCCTCTTAAGCCTATATGTATATACCAACCATATGAAGTTCAAAAAGGGAAAGTACCACGTTCTTCTCCTGGGGTGGGTCAATCCGTGATGTACGGACGGACTGGGGAATGAGATGCTGGAAAGCAGTGCTGCAAAAGGGACCTGGTCAGTGGCAAGTTGAATCTGAGCCAGCAGTGCCCTGGCAGCCAGGAGGGCCAAGCCTGTCCTGGGGGGCATCAGGCACAGCATCGCCAGCCAGACAAGGGAGGGGATTGTCCTGCTCTGCTCTGCACTGGAGAGGCCTCACCTCCACTGCTGGGGGCAGTTTGGGGTGCCACAAGATAAAATATTAAACTATTAGAGAGCATCCAAAGGAGGGCAACAAAGATGGAGAAGGGCCTTGAGGGGAAGCTGCATGAGGAGCAGCTGAGGTCACTTGGTCTGTTCAGCCTGGTGGAGACTGAAAGGAGACCTCATTGCAGTTACAACTTCCTTGTGAGGGGAACAGGACGGGCAGGCACTGATCTCTACTCTGTGGTGACCAGTGACAGGACCTGAGGGAATGGCCTGAAGCTGTGGGAAAGGAAGTTTAGGTTGGATATTAGAAAAAGGTTCTTCACCCAGAGGGTGATTGGGCACTGGAACAGGCTCTCCAGGGTCACAGCACCAGCCTGACAGAGTTCAAGAAGTGTTTGGACAATGCTTTCAGGCATGTAGTGTGACTCTTGGGGCTGTCCTGTTCAGGGCCTGGAGTTGGACTTGATGATCCTTGTGGGTCCCTTCCAACTCAGCTTATTCTGTGAAATTCTGTGAAATATACATTTTCAGCAGTACAACATTTTACTTAATGTACTGTGCCTAGTAGTTGATACACTTGGACCACGCATAACCTCAAATTTAATTTCTTCTTCAGCCTGAATTACAGAATTGTTGGGTGGGAAGAGACCTCTGATCTTATTTAGTCTAGCCCCTTCATTCAAGCATGGACCTCAAGCACAAGTTGCCCAGGACCATGTCCAGTAGGGCTTTGAATATCTTCAAGAATGGATGCTCCACTACCTCTTCAGGCAAACTCTTCCAAAGTTTTACCATCCTCACAGCACAAAAGTGTTTTCTTGTATTCACATTGAATTTCCAATATTTAAATTTGTGCCCACTGCCTTTTTTCCTGTCACTGGGCACCACCAGTAACGGTCTGGCTCCCTCTTTTTCATTCCTTTCCATTGGGTATCCATGTTTCACTTGAGCTATGAATCCCACAGCTAGACAAAGAATTCCAGTGTGTCTCTCCAGTGTTGAGTAGAGGGGGAGGTTCACCATTTTTGACCTGCTGGCAGCACTCCTCATACTGCATCCCAGGATTCTATTGGGCTTCTTTGCTGCAAGGGTGCATTGCTGGCTCATGGTCAGTTTGTTGTCCACTGGGATCATCAGTCATCTTATTATGATGGATATCAAATTACATGGTCTCATCACGACAGCAGTAAGCCTCTTCTGGCAGTGTGGGGTGACAGGCCTGGAGTAGCAGTTTTTATACTGTGTGGACATTTATCCGTTGTATGACCAAGGAGCACACACTATTTTTCCCAGGATGGTAACACAGCTGAAGACAATCTTAGCTGAACCCATCAGATATGGCATTGTTCCTGTCATCATGGACAAGAATGTATATACATGCCTTTCTTGTTAAACAGAGCAGAATGACATAAAAGATTTTTTGGGATGCAGTTAATGCTGTCGAATGGAGTTTAGCTGTGTCCAGAAAAATGCCACAAGGAACCTGAGTGCAGAACAGCTAAAGCGTGTTTATTTTTGCTTTTGCATTAAATGCATTTGACCTAAAAGCTTCCCAGCTACTCAACTTCTTGGAAACTTCAATTGTGAAGTTACCAAAAACCCTCTTAGCACCTGCTATGGTGATGGAGTTTAGGGTGATGCCTTTTCCTGGTCTTAAAATCAAGTATCAAACATGGTTAGAAGGGAAAAAGGGATTTTACCTTGGTATTTATTTTAAGGATCCTTAGGTGCACCACAGCCAGGTTGAATGCACCCCAATGCACACTGCCGTGCACACCCACAATAGATCAGGTATATCATTATAGGTCTTACTAATTAGCATATCTATCAAAGATTCCCCAAGGAGAGGCTCGAGTGAGCCCCCCTCCCCAAGGAACCTTCCCCTGTATGGTTCTATCTTAGTTTACAGAATGTGTTCTGGACAGGCCCTTGGTGTCTGGGGCACACTGATCCCTAGCTATGAAGCTTCTAAGATGTTTAGTGTCCTAGCTTGGCAAATAAGTCTAAGAATGTAGGCAAAAACCCACTAAGAATACAAAAAAAAGGTATATAAAAGGGGTATAAAAGAAAAGGCAAAAAATCATCATGGCATCAAGGGTAATCCATGGGGGGCTAATTTTTATGGAGAAGCTGATCTGTAACAGGACAGGACTCCCAGTACTGCAAGCAATGAGGGCTGAATGGACAATGGTCATTAATTTGGGAAGAAAAGTCTGGAAAAAGAAAATCCCATGGCTTTTCTCTGTAGTTCTGGAATAAATGGACAAGTCAAGATAGCCTTAAAAGAGACAGTATATTTCAGAACCACATCCCAAATGTTAAGGAGTGCATGGTGCCTCTCAATGCGCCATCCTAGTTTTGGTAAAAAGGTGGTGCTGCCCTTTGTTTGACAAATCGTTTCTATTTTCATTTTAGAACAGATTTCTAGTCTTCTAAGATGGAGAGACGAGGAAAATGAAACACTTCATATCAATCTGTGAGTGTAAAAGGCATCTTTATATACCCTCTCTATCTGAAGAGGTAAAGTCAATATAACACCTAATGCAAAGTTTTGACAAGGTTTCCATTGGTTTGCAAATACTTTGTTTTCCTTCAGATTTTAGCTGGCCTCTCCAGTAGTGCCAACCAAATTCAGCAGACAGCAAATCTGTGCAGAGTGTAGAATGTCTACTAGAAAAACAAAAAAACCCATATGACCCTCTCCAAAGGAACTTAAAAAAAAAAGGTATTAAAACATCCAATCTACTTTTTAATTCTTTGTCTTATTTATCCTTATGTAATCTAGAGGTCAAATCTATCATTCCTGCTCTCATAGCAAACTAGGTAAGTCCACCAGTTTGGGTATCACAGCAAGGAAGCTTGGTATCCCTGCTTGTCCAGGAAAAGGGGTTGAGTATGTAGAACATATGTGGTAAAAAAAAGGATCCAAAAAGTCCACAAACTAATTATGAAAGAATTAGGACACGCTTATTTCGTTAGGTTTTCTTTTTTTCTTTTAACCAACTGCGAAGTAACTTTTCAACTTCTGCACTCATCTTGATGTTCATTAAACCAGTGACTGGCACTATTCCATATCTGGCTGTCAAACTGCAGAGAAATATAGTCATGGGCTGACTGAATATGCATGATGCTGTCAAGCATTGCTACTTAGTGGCATTAATATTGCTATCATTTATTGTTTACATATTTAATGACCTTATTGATATTATACACGGTTAGTACTACTAATTATAAGACAATAAACATAATTTATGATCAGTTCATAAGGAAATATGTCATAAGTGATTAGTGACAGTACCTGAAATAGTTACAATTTTTCTGTGTGCATGCCATGGATGATTTTAGATTGATATTATTGTCATATAAATCTGTTTTGATACTCTTAGATATCAGAAAGTGACCTATATAGAACCATTTTTGTCTTCAGCAGAGAACTGATCAAAGCTGTAATTATGGTGTGATTACCTTGGTTTTACCTCAAGTTAGTGAAGAAGAGAGTAAAGAAGAAAGAAAATGAAAAATCTCTCATAAATCAGATTTTTCGTGTTCTGACAGCTCTAGTTTTTTGTCTGGATGCACATTTCTTTAGCTAGAACTTGAGGAGTTATAGGCTATATTCTAAGAGGTGCTGACCATCTTCTGGCTATCCTTGGCTTTTAGGACATGACTTATTTTCCCAAAAGGAAATCTTTGTGCAAAATGTTCATTTTGTAGGCTTTAAGGGCCTAAGCTCACTTTGATAGTAGGTCTGTGCTGCATCTCTGGGAAATACTGCAGATTTGATGTTAGCCACCTGAAATCTGACATAGGAATAATGGCAGTGGCCCTCACTCCTGGGTCAGGTCAGAGAGGGTTTTCTCAGTGAGAATCAGGACAATTTGAAAGAAGAGCTTTTGGAAGCATGCCAGAGGTGAGCTTGTCTCTTCTTGTCCTCTTACCCTCCAGGACAAGAACATCGTCTGTCTAAGCTCGTGGGACCCACAGGAGGTACCCAGTAGGTGCAATCTGGCTGCAGCCTGTGCTGTCCTGTGTCCTGCTTGTACTGCCACATTTGCAGCACCAAGTCCTGCATGGGTTGCAAAGGTCATGGGAGAAGGAGAGAAGCCTTTGTGTTGCTGGCAGGACCGAGGCACCTAGTTTAAAATTGACTCAGAAATGCCAACAGGAACAACAGACCTGAATTCTTCATAGGCATACCCAAAACAGCTTCTCCATCAATGTTCACCGCTTTAATCTTCTCAGCTGAGGATACTGCTGGCTAGTAAAAACTACATATTTCTGTGTGAAATCATGTGATTAAACACTATTCTTTGTAAAGAATTGTAGAAGTTTGAAACTTTCACCATAAACACTGCACTTTTTGAGAAATATGCTGCTTCTAGAAAGAGGAGAAACTCTTAGCAGCAGCATGCACATTTAAATCATAAAGGAAGAAGGACTTATCCTGTCAGTCCTTCCATAAGGCCTTTCATTTCCTACCTGTTGCTGCTTGCACAGATCTGGTTTTTAATGTACTTAAACCTGTGGGAAACATGCCCAGAGAGCAGCATATTAGGATTTTTTTAAGGGTCTCCTTTTTTCCCCTTCCTAACAGCAGGGTGACTCAGGATTTCATTATGTAGGGAAAAGCCCTGTAACTACTGAAATCAGTCTGTAACACAACCAAGGTATTAAAGTATCTTTATATGGGGGAGGAGGGGAGGGAAGTAATAGAACAGAAGTTTTTTTAAACAAATACAAACACCTTATCAGCACGGAATTCTATCTTCAAAAGCAATGCTAAGAATCAAAAGTAGTAGAAGGAGAAAGAAAGAAAGGAGAAAGACAGAATGAATAGAGGACCAGGAAATGAAAGAATAGGAGGAGAACAGAAAAGGAATACAGACATGGTATTGAAACTGAATGGAGAAAGCACAAAATGAAAGATGTAATAAAGGCCTATTTTTATACTGACATGAAAAATTCATTTTGGTAGATTTACAAGCAATTGTGAATTCAAGAGTGTCCACTAATTTCTGACTTTAGGTAACAGAATCAGCATGTCATAAATTATGTTATGCTCATTCATATGCATATAATTGTAAGAAATTTATTTAGTAGAAAAATAAAGACTGATGTGTGTAGGATTAGCAAGCTTACTTCTGCAAAGGCTTTACCCAGAAAAGTTTCTTTTAAAATCTAAAAGAACATTAGAAGGTTAACTGAAAAGGAAAGTTCTTTCTGAACTAAATTTCTTGGAAAACATGGATCTGACCTTCCCTCCTCTCTTTTGAGAATTACAGACTTACCATGATTTACTCCATTGACATATGCTCTGAATGGAACTGCTTATATTTGAATGTAAGTGTAATTATATGTAAGTACTATAATTTTATCACCATGATGCTACAGCTATTGATTACAGATAATTGTCTGAAGTCTACAGATATGGTTGTGTAAGGCTGACAGCTAGTATAATCTGTTGGGTGTCATCTCCTTGTGCTATTGGAGGAAAATGAAATTAGACTTTAAGAACACCACCCCATTTCAATAAATATCTGAAATACAAAGAGTCATTATCTTTTTGCATACTTTCTAAAGTGAGAAAATCTAAACTTGATTCTGGAAAGTTCCTGTCGAAATATGAATGTGAGAACTATTTTAGTTATTGTCTCTCAGTGTCTCAGATCTAATGAATGCAGTTGGCAAAAGGTATTTCTGTCTCCAAGGAAGGAAAGCCATTCCTTACTCGGCGTCATTATTTCTAAGAGAGATTATAGAGGGCAAATTCTGCTTCTCTTGCTTCTAAATTATTTTCAGACTTGTCTCACAACTCTGAAGCTACAACCTTCTTACATTTCATGTAAAATGTTTATAAGGGAGTTTTCTCCTGCAGGTAGAATTCAGTTAACCGATACCTCAAAAAGTGAATCAAAACATTTTGAAGTTTCAGTTCTGAGTCTTTGTTTATATTTGTTTTGCTGAAGTTTGAAATACAAAAAATGAAATGTCAAGATCTTCACAGAAATATCTCTCTTTCTGGGCAATTCTAAGCTTCTATTCCCAAACTAGCCAGATTGTCCTCTTGATACGTGAGCTACAGCACGTAGCTCTGAGAGGATGAAGAATTTTAGAAATGTGCTTTTCCTTTCAAAAGCAGCAGAAAATCCTTGATGCTGACTGTACCATGAAAATAAAGCAGGACATCTGAGCAAAAAAGTCTATTTCTGTATGATTTTCCCCACTGCTTTGTAATTGTACTCAAAATTGGTGGAAACTGGAGAAACAGGAAAAAATCTGAGGTTGAAGAGAGAGAAATTTGGAGACAAGAACTGAATTAAGCCTCAGGACAGCTGAGCACAGCTCATATTGAAAGAAAAAGACAACTAAAGCCTTGTCATATCATCCCATCAGATGGGGTTCACTCACAAGATGCCTAAACATGAATTCATAGCCAGGCCCATCATGATCCCACAAAACAAGTTCTAAATCATGAGAGCAGGACAATCAAAGAGTGTCTGGGCTTCAGACATGGCTGGTGTCCACCAAGGGCCACTGGTGAAAATCTGCATACATGTGTAATACATATTTGTTCCTGTAAGGATGTCTGCTATCTATTCATTAACGGGTTTGTCATTTCATTTCAACAAACATACCTGGCTTCTGTTCATTATTCCTAGTAATCTCTTAAAAGAGTGAAATAACCAGCACTAAAATATTAGTTATATACTGCTTATGTCTCAAACAGAGCCTCTTCATGAGTGTTTCAGCAAGCAGAGCAGCCCTAGTGCCAGGCAATCTTCATAGAATCATAGAAGATACTGAGTTGGAAGGGACCCATCAGGATCATCAAGCCCAATTCCTGTTCCTGTGCAAGACACCCCAAGAATTACACCGTGTAGCTGAAAGCATTGTACAAATGAGGTCTTCTCTCAGTCTCCTCTTCTCCAGACTGAACAAACCAGGGGACTTCAGTTGATCTTTATTTGGTGTCCCCTCAGAAATCTTCAAAATCCTCATGGCCCTCCTTTGGATGCTTTCTAATAGTTTAATATGTTTTTATATCGTGGCACCCAAAACTGCACACAGGGCTTGAGGTGAAGCTGTCTCCCTTGCCCGGCTGGCGATGCTGTGCCTGATGCCCCCCAGGACACACTTGGCCCTCCTGGCTGCCAGGGCACTGCTGACTCATGTTCAACTTGCCATCGACCAGCACCCCCAGCTCCCTTTCTGCAGCGCTGCTCTCTCATCCTTCACCAGTCTGTATGTACACCAAGGGTTTCCCTGTCCCAGGCACAGAACCCAGCTCTTGGCCTGGCTAAATTTCATACGGTTGGTGATTGCCCAGCCCTCTAATTTGTCGAGGTCTCTCTGCTCTCGAGGGAGTGGACAGTTCCTCCCAATTTTGTGTCATCGGCAAACTTACTTAATATTCCTTCAGTTATTTGCCTGAGTCATTAATGAAAATATTGAGGAGCACAGGGCCAAGGATGGAGCCCTGTGGAGCCCCACTGGTGACAGATCACCAATCTGATGCCACCCCATTCACTATAACAGTTTGTACCTGACCTGTGAGCCAGTTTTCACCCATCACATGATGCATTTATCCAACTATGTGCTGGATATTTTGTCCAGAAGAATACTGTGAGACACAATATCAAAAGCTTTGCTGAAGTCCAAGAAACTTGTGTGGACCCCTCTCTGTGGAGGATGAGCTCACGACCTGGATGTAGATCCTGAGCTCATTGCTTGTCCCCTCACCACTGGTTTTGCCTCCCTGGGGTTGGAGGACACCTGAGCATGCAGGCTGTCCCTGGCTAGGTACCTGCTGTCTTGGTGCTGCTGAGAGAGAAAAGTGATGGAAGATTTTTTAATCTTGATTTTTCAAATTAAGATGAATTATTTGTCCTCACATTTGTTGTGGAGAAAACAATTGTTGTTGCTTACATGTCTGAGTTGGTGTGATCTTCAAGCTGTGCATAACCTGAGCTCCCAAGGTGGTCATTACCTGTTCCTTTACAATGGAGGAAGTTTCCAAGTTCTGGGCTGGCTTTATTCAGGCCCTTTGAGTGCTAGTGCAAGCAAGTAATAATGATAGCATGATGATGTGTGTCTTTCAAAGCACGACATGACCACTGCAGGTGGTGACAGTCCTAAAAACTGGAAACTGCAGTCTTTAAGAACTCACCAACTTTTTAATGAGACTAGGAAATAGTAGAGCAGAAGTCCATTCCCTGGACGATGACAGCGACACAAGTAGGAAATGTACAAACCTAACCTTCTCTCTTTGCAGCCTGAAGCCTGGAGTCCTTCAGGACTCCCAACTATGCAGGGAAGAAGCCAGGAACACCTCCTTTGGGACCACAGCTAATTAGAATATCCTGAAATTCAATGTCAAAACCTGGCCAGAAGCCTTAAAGAGAAATCCCATATTTAAGAACTCGATTAACAGCACAGACACAGAGAATTTCTTCATTTGGGGAGCTTTTACATTTCAGGGGGAAGGAGGTTTTCTGTGGCATTTTTTTTTTTAATTGTTTTTTTAGAGAACCTCAATGAGACCACAAAATTGTGGTTTTGTTTGGTTACAAAGCCTGTCATATTGAAACAAGTAAAGGTCAGAGAAGAAGCCTTCAAATCTTTTAATTCTCTTTACTTTAAATTTCTATACACTGAACTCTCTGAAATATACTGATGGAATAAAGCAAAAATATATTGTGTATCTTTAATGCTGCTTTTCTCTCTAATAGAGTGGCAGATTGTGGAGGGGGTCATATTGTTGCCAACTATGCCTATGCTGTAAATAATAAAATTCCAGCAAAAGCAAGGGACTGGTCATGCAGAAGAATCTAAATGTTTCCTACCAATGTGGTGAATCCCTTCTGCTAGCAATTAACTGTGAGCTATTTATAAATGCTGTTTTCTTCTACTTCTAAAATTTGTTTTGTTTATTGCAGTTGGAGGCAACACCAATTAATATCTAAATTAAAAATCTGGAATGCTACTTTCCAGCAGCATTATAGCCCACTTTTCTATGGTGCTTCTATACATTTAAATTTAAGCCCCTTTTGAAATTGATGGAATTGTGCATTTGTTTAAGATGAAGCATGTGCCTGACTGTGTGGCTGAACACGAGCAAGGACATGATAACATATCAGTCAGAGGTTAGTCCCATGCTTGAAAACACTCGGGGAAGGATTCATCACTTTTCAGAACATGAGAAGTGCAAAGGTTACAAGTAGGCAAATACCAGCTTAGTATTTTAGATTGGACATTTACATCAGCACTGGTATTTCCCTTTAAAAAAATTCTTATTAGAGTGTTTTATCTAGACCTCTTTTTATGAGACATTAATAGAGTCTTTATAAAACCGTGGGTTAGTTAAAAACTTGCCTTAGATGACGGTGTCATTACTGGTGGGCCCATGCTGCTCTTTTGGCATTCATCAGCTGGAGGCAAGTGGGCTGTCTCATGGGGAGTTGAGAACTTGCAGGTTATCAATTTGATTAGCTGCTGTAGGCAACTGGTGGCTACTGTAATTGCCTCCACAAGTCTGAAATGAATATACATTTCCTCTGACAAGGAAATGGTAGGAATATATGCCTAGTGGAAGCTTTAGGTTCCTATAATGCCATGGAGATCAAATTAAAAAAGGAGAGAGAGAATCTGTTGCTATCATACTTCATTAATTAAGTATCAATTTAGAAAATACTATGGCATTGACAGGTTTGGGACTGGCTGCTGATACTGTTTGGCAGGGAGAAATTTTCAAGCGGGTTAATGTGTAAGCCTTACGGAAGATAACAATAATGCTGTAATTGGGAGTCTGCCTCTTTAAAATACTGGTTTAAGTTACAATGTACAGGGTCAGCCTAATGATTTAAGTGTTTTACATAGTTATTTTAGAGTAGTTCACTTATTAGCAGCCATGTAGGCAACACTAGGAGCACGCTGCCTGGTGAGAGGTGTGGGGAGATGAACAGAACGGGAGCAGAAACTTTTGCATGGCTCAAACAGTGCAGGTCTGGGCTGGAGAGAAGCAGCTCAGGGATGACAGGGGAAAAATGGCAAACCAGGAGCCAGAACTGCAGCTGAGATCCAAACAGCCTCCACATTCATCTACTCTCCCAGTTTTGATTTACATCAGCATCCGGTGTTGTTCTCCTATTTCTTTTCCTTCTTCAGAAACCTTCTTTTGCCTGTTTCTTTGGGAGGTGTGCCAACTGTCGGGCCTTGGCAGTAGAAAAAGTGCAGGAGCTCAGTTCCTGGCAGCTCCATCTCCTTGAAACACTGTGGTTATGTGAGCTGAATGGCGAGAGCTGGGACAAGGTGTTTCAAGAGGTGCTGGCTGGCCAGCCCCGCTGCCACTGAGACAGACATCCTGGTGTGATGCCCATGATGTGCTGGGAAGTGCTTGGGGGAGAAGGCAGAGCAGAGGAGACCTGCCCTGCTCTCCCACAGTCACCAGCATCACCTGTCAAAGAGCTGTCTGCCTCCAACCCACAGGGACAGGGGAGTCCCTGGACACCTGCCAATGGGTCAAAACCTCTGAAGGTTTTGGCTCAGTCCCAGTTCATTTTCTGCTTTGTGTGGATGCATGTGCTGGTTTATTCATTTTCCCATCCCGAAAATTATCTGACCATTCCAAGTCATGCAGCAGTCCAACAATATAGAGGGATATTGAACAATGAGTCCAATGGGTCATGTTGTTTTGTCTTTTCTGAAAGCACAAGCCTGTAGGATGCAATGAAGCTGCACCTGCATAATCAAAAGTGAAATTTGACCAATAGCTTCTGAATGAGGAAAGAAAAACAATAGACTGGAGGGCACTGACATACTTTTTTCTTGTTGCTAATATAGCTGCCATTAATGCTTTTGGGAAAGACAGGGTGAGAAATGAAAAAAAAAAAAAAAAAACACCAACCTAGAATCAGCTTTGGTATCAGTTTTTAAGCCATTGCATCATCCTGGGGATTTATCATTTCATAGCTCTGGAACTGAACTTCACATATTTTGCAAAGATAAGATTTTATTAAAAGCATTATGTTTTCATATAGAAAAAATTGAGTGGAGTCTATATTCTTTCTCTTTTCTCACAGGAAAACAAGTTGAGTATTTAGCAATCACATACTTCGGGATAAAAGTGGTGTGTGTGCTTTTCACACATTTTCCGCATAAATATTTTGAGGTTCCTGTAAAACAGGACAACTGCTTTTTTTGTTCTTCATGAATCAGCCCCTATGTTTGAAACAAATCGTTGCAGCAACAAGGAATGACAGCATGACAGCCTAGTAGGTTATTAATGGGAGTGACAGCCTGCAAATCAGAAATCATGGCAGTGCATCTGTATGAACAGCAATTTGTGCTCAGTTGAATAACCAGGAAATCCAGAAAATCAGAAAAGGTTGGGGGAGAAGATGAATCAAACAGAAACATTTTTAGATAACCCAAACTTTCTAGAAATAATTGGAATGTCAGGGGAAGAGCAACATTCAAAAGTTTACTAGTACAATTACTTAGGTTCACATATGTTTGTTTTGATGCCCACTAAAGACCTAAAATGAAACAAAATAAATGAGGGAAAATGTGAAAATGCAAAAATGTTGAGGGATTTTTTTAATCTGTTACAGTAATATCATCAGGAAAATGAAACTGCAGCTTTCTTAGCTGCTTTATCATATATTTTGAACAAATTTTATTCTCTATATATTCCAGATAGTAGAGCTCTGTGAGATGAATGTTGGAAACTTTCCACAAAGAACAATCTCTGTATAATTTATAAATGCAGGTGTTTTGTTTTTTTCTACTCTCTAGTTCAGTTGTTCTGTATAAGAAAACAGAGAAAAAGCAAGTATATTTTGTTTTCTTTTGGAAAGAATGATGCAATGTAAAGTACAGGTTAGCATGTTTCCAGTCTTAGTTTACATACAAGTTTATGGGGAAACTCTTTATGTACATATAGATATAGGGTTAAATTGTCCACACAGATGTTTTTAGCTTTTCTAGATGCTTCTAAAATTCTCCTGATGGGCATCTGAACCTGAATTTTACTGTTTCATTTTTAATGGGGACTGATCTCAGTCATCAATAACTTTTTGTGTACTTCTCAATAATGTCAGTCTTGTTATTTTCATGAACTGAATGAACTCAAAAAGGGGTTTAAGTTTCAGTTACATAGAAATTGCTGTAAGTGACCACCCAAGATCAGAGTTAATAACATTTCTGACTTCAGTCCCAGCACAGAAAGTGGAAAATTTGGCAGATCTAACCCCCAAATCAGAGGTTTCTGCAGCATACTGACTTTAAACTTGTGCATCTAAATTCAGATTTCACCCTTTCAGTTAGTGTCAGTTGTTTAACCTAAGGGATATCAATCCCCCAGTGTTACATTCCAGCCATATTATTACTTGGGCAGCAAAACTTTACTTTGATTTATGTGTTCACTGAGGACTGCAAACTCTAGGAATATCAACCTCTTTTTTCAGATCCTTGTTAAGCACAGTAATCTTGCTTTATTACTGTATAGGGGTTGCTAAAAGTGGGAAAACCTGAACAAGGCAAGGGGAAAGAAGGTCCTGCCTTCAGTGAAGATGGACAATAACTCTACTGACCATGAAGAGCATTTTCCTGATCATCAGGTCATCCATACCTGAAGCATAAACTTTCAGTGTTCCAAAGGAAGGGAGACAGACCATAGTCAGAAGCCCCATACCCTAAACTATACATTCCTCCCCACACTATTCCCAAACTATTCCCTGCTTTGTCTGCCAGTTTGATTTTGCTATAAAAGTTAAAAGAAATGTATCTGATAAATCTGAAAAATCCATTTTAGTTTGTGGCAAATTGACTTTTTTTTTTTTTTCCTTTCCCTGGCTTTGAATATTTCCAATAGCTTTTTTCGTAATAGGTTTTTCTTTTTTCCCGTTGTATTATCAAGCAGGCAACCTTTGAATCTCATGTTTAAGTTTTATTTCCAATGTTACAGTAGCAATTTTGCATCTCTTCTTCATCAGCCTTTGTGTTTGATTTGTGTTAGAAGTTAGCTTACTGCTATGGGTAACCCCCAGGCAGTGCTATCATTCTGTCTTGAAGTGGAAAAAAAAAAGAGTATGCCTTTTTGGATCACTAAAAAATAAAATAAAATGAAACTAACTCAAAAGAAAACCCCCATTGGTTGAAAAGATTTTTAATGTCAATACAAAATATAAACAAAACTTGGTTTCTGAATGAAGTATCAAGACAAATAATCCTCTTGCCCATCTGTTATACTAAAATGGCCGCTGCGGTGTAATGTTGTGAGGATACATGTGCCAGTAATGGATGAGATAAAAGCAGACATATGCTAGCAAGAAAGAATAGAAAATGTTCATAGTAAGTTATGAGCTGAACCAGTATGGAGAAATATATTCAGACATGACAGTATAGTATCTGCCAATCTATGTGTAAAGCACATATTTCCACTGCATGTAATTGTTCCAGTTGCTTAGTGCCTTCATCCCAAAGGACCTCAAGAATGCAACATGTCACCAGCATCAGCCTGGGTGAGGTTAATCCTAAATAAAGACTTCCTCATTTTCCTTAGAAACTGCTTAAGAATCTATTAAATGACCTTTGTGATTGATTACTTGGATTGGCATTCTTGGCATAATCTCAATTTACCTGTGAATCAGTTCTAGGGTTTGACCAAACTGACAAACATCTACTCTGCTTTTAAGGAATAAAGAAACACAGAAAATATAGTCTTTTCAGGTTTATCTGTGTGAATTTTGTTGCTGTACATGAGACAGATTGAAGTATACTAGAGATTGCCTCTTGCCTTTGTAAATGGAAAGATTGGTAATGACTGAAAGCCACAACACCTGGAAGTCTGTGGTTTGCATGAAATAAATGGGTCTTCTTACTTACAGTCCTGGCAAACTTCAATTTGTCTGAAGAATAACTAAAACAAAGATGGTGACACAGAGGCTCCTTCATGTTCTGCTGCCAATGAGACTCGTCTTACCCTCTGGTTGAAAAATGGTATTTCCTACAGGAAATTCCAAGAACTTAACATATGGAGTTACTCCAAATTGAAAAAAGTCCAAATCTCAGATTTTTTTTTTTTTTTTTTACAAAATGAAGCTTTCCAAAGTATTTCATTTTGGTCTCACTGAAACACTGAAATAATGCAAGATTCACATTAAAATCTCCAGAGACACTAGCACTGGGACCTGTAGGGGACAGAGCACATTTTCTGGGTGCCTTTAAAAATGATACTCCATTTGTTTCCTGGTCTCATTTTAAGGTAGGCCTATTTTCCACAGCTAAGCTGGCATTGCAGAGAAGGCATAGAGAGGGATGCGTACAAACAAACACACACAACATCCTCAGCAGTCAGCTTGCCCTTTCCATTCCATTCACCTCAGGAATCAGTTCTGGAGCCTGTAGACTGGTCCTTGCACAGAGACTAAACTCCTGAGCAGTGGACAGTCCCCACAATTCACCACAACAGCTTAGCCTGAAGTAACCTCAGCAGGCCTTCACTACCAGCCATGTGAAGTTTCCTGTCAGCCCCCTGAGCCTTCCCTCTGTGCTGTGCCCAACAGCACATCGTGTCTTCACAAAGCTTCCTGTTCTCTGTGGAGCACCAGGCAGTGGCTAGGAAATCAGTGTGCTGACTGAGAATGGTGCTTTCTCTCCCAGTTCCTATTGTGTCATCATTGCCTCATTACGTTCATTCCTATTTTTCACTTTTCCCCTTTGCAATATATTAAAATTACAAATTCAGGGGGAGTGTGTGTTTGTGGGAACAGTTTTTCAGTACATGGTAATATTTATTGTTTGTCAGCGCTGAAAAATTGGTCCTCATGTTCATAACCACACAGGAAGACAGGGATTGCTGCTGACCTGTGAACATGATGAAGCTGGTGAGTAAAACTGCGTTCAAACTTTTCAGGAAAGGCTTAAATAGATTTAATTTTTAGGAATGTAGCGACTTATAACACTAATGTGTAAGACAAATGCAAGGTAATTGATGCAATTCAACTTTCCTTTACATCGATAATGTCCATTATAATGTCCATAATGTTGTGGACTAGTCTTCAGAGATTGCTGGGGGAATGAATTAAAAACAGAATTTAGCCAGGTGTTCATCAGTTGCAGGGGTATGTTCATAACAAGAGGTAAGACACTGGAACCTGGCAGTGCCAAGATTCTTCTGGAGAAAACCAGGCTCAACAGATGATATTTAAGTTACAGCAGGACAGATAAATGAATCTGGGAACCCAAAAAACCAAAACTGGTGATTAAATAGTGTCATATCCTTCTTCCTGAAGAATCCATGTATTCAATTGAGCCCAGACAATTCCTCCTCTGTGGTTCTACCAAATAATCTGTACTAAGGATTTAGTCTTCCCTTTTAAAATATTTGGCAAATTTTTGGTACAGTTAGCTGCTACACTCAATGAGATTAATTCTCAAAACAAGTATTGAACTTGAATTAAAATCACAGAGCAGAACAACCCAGATTGCTTTTGGCTATTTTGCTCCAGGTGTGCTGTTGAACTCTGGATTGTGTCTACTATAGTAAGTGAAAGATCAGACCTAATATACACCATGGTTCATTCTATTTTCCTCCGACACTTTTTTGGATTTCCCCTCTAGACTTCTCTTGTCCTTTCTTCTCCTAACATGACAGAGACATTGATATAGGCAAGGGTGACTTATATTCAGATTTGCTATGAACAATAGGATTGTGATAAATTTGTATCCACAATCAATCAATTTGTTTAAGGATGTGAAAGATTAATCATAGGAGGGGGGATGAGATGGAGATGAGTCTACTGAGATAAATGACTCCAGACTTTAGACAATGATTATTCATGAGTGATAGAAAATACCAGATTCTCAGAGCTTCTTTGGAAGAATAATGTGGAAAACACAGCGCATGTGTTGTAGAAATAGTGAGATCCTCTACCAATTCCTGTGTTCCCACAGCATAAAGCAGGGGAGTATCTCAAGGGCATGACTGGATTTCAGAATTGTTTTGTGCTCAGAAACTTTATGATAAATGTTTACAAATTTTTGGCAAAAGATTTAATTTCAAAACAAACCTTCAACCATTTAAAAATATTTAAGCATGAGAAGGACAGGGTACTTTGAAATCCCAATTACTTCTCTGATTAGCCAACATGCTATGCTTGGACTAATACACACAATTGCAGTGGAGAATCCGTGGCAGTGTATGACGTCTTCCAGCGCTGCATAAGTAAGCAGTTTGATAACAGCAAAGGGCTCTTGAGCGACCTACAAATGCTCCTTCTTGTTGCATGGAGGAAAAAGAACCCAGTTGTGAGGCCAGTAATTACTTCGTCCTATCTCATACTTCAACAAGGGCTTCCTTGAGTATGTTGTTCAAGTCATTTAGACACTGCTCATAGAAAGCTTTTGCTGACTACAGTGGTGCACCTGGGTGGAATTTGGTTCATGAGTGAAAATCTATTTCGAAATCTATGGATATCAACATTTTCACATGTAGAATTGCTCTGATTTCTAGAGTCCTGTTTCTGTGCATAAACAGAAGTATCGTCATTTTAGCAGAAGAATTAAGTGGTTTGGTGTTACTTTAATATCTGGGTCTGTCTGGGATCCAGATACTATGCTGAAACCTCCTATGGATCTAGTATAGTAGATTTCACTTGAGCTTGTCTTGGCGATGATCTTACTCAGATCAATAAAAAAAAGTGTTACTGAAAGATCATTCATGCGTCCCATTCCTGTGATGTAATCAGAACTAGGGTATTCACTGCAGATGGAGAAGACCTACTTTCAATTCTTCCCCAGCTTCAGGGAGTATTTACCCAAATTCTTTACCTTTTAGGAGCCTGTACTCTGCTGTGAGTCATCATTTTCCCCCTGAAACTCTGCCACCAGGCAGAAACACATGCAAGAGTAATTTTCACAGAAAGAAAATTCCAGCAAAACTGTAATACCAGATTTTTATGGATTGGATTGGACGAATTTACAGCTGAAGGAAACTGATCCATTTCTCTGTCTGTCATGTCTTGTCATGATACCCAGGAGACATGGGATGTGAATCAAGGGCACAGTGCTGAGGCTTCATATCCTTCCCCTTCAACCCTCAAGAAAGGGTCACTATTTCATGCCTTTAATTTCATTTTGGTAATTATACCTTCATTTCAGGTATATTTTTAAATATTTTTTCAGATTAATTTTAATAAACTTTTTTTTTTGTCAGCAAAGATTGTTTGTTTTAATAATTGTGCCCAGAGTAGATGTGATCTCCATGGTGTAAATGACTCCCCAGAACAGGTTGTGCAACAGTGGCCCATAAATGAGGCCACAAAAGTGGGTCTTCTGGGCAGTATTCATTTCTAGGCTCAGAGGCCAAATACTTTAGTCTAAGCTGCCTGAGAGTATCTTTGGGTATGAAACCAGAGTATGGCTTGGGCCCATGCCTCAGCAGCTGCAGTGAGATATCTCTACTGCTCAAGCACTCAAGCACTGCATTTTGGCAGAGTGTGTATATTATGCAGACAGCAAAGATCTGCCAGATTCTCATACTGAATCTAGAATTATATCTTGTGCCAATCTTGTCTCTCTTTTCCTGATGGCATCTATTTTGAATCATGGTTTTGAAGCTTTTCATACAGGTTGTTGAAGGTCAAACTGGCTTTTAAAGTGCTTAGACCAGCTTGCTGCCCTGATTAAGACAACTAAGGATTGAAAATTCCCAGCATGGGTATGCAATGAAGAGAAAGCAAATGGGTCATGGCTATGAGAAATTGACAAATATGTAGAGAGAGAAGCCTCATTTTCAGGTACACACCAACAAAGTCCAAACTGCTAAATTTATTTCATATGAAAAAACTGCCTTTTTACTTATCCTTAGTTTTAATACTCAGTACTTACATACTGTCATGCTTCCACAGGCTTGCAGAGCTTTTCAGTTTGACTGTCCAGATTCACAGACTGGACCTTCTTGTTCCCTCCCTGCCTCAACCATTATGAGAAACAGTAGGTCTGTGTCTTCTGTTTGTCTTTCTGTCCACACTAGTATTTAATGGGGAGACTGTTTTACTGGGCCATGTGGTGCATAAGATTTTTCTCTACCTTACTTTAGGAGTCCTTCCGAGAAATTGCCAATATGATCAAGACAATATTAGGAAGAAGTGTCTGTCTTCTTCCTTTTATTTCTTTACAGCTGAGGAGCAGCCAATATTTCAGCAAGTTGCCTTTCTGCACACTATTCCAAGAGCTCTGTGGATCACAGCTGAAGAAATTCTGATGCTTGATATTTCAGGAGAAAACATTTCCATGATTTTAATACTAAAAATCCTGTTCTTCCCCCTCATTTTTCTGTCTGACCACTTTCATCACTTTAATCAGATTTTATTCAGGTTGTCTCCTCTTGAGTCTTTAAACTGGAAACACTGACAATCATCTGAACGCAAAATTTACTGTGTGATTGCTACTGCTTTCATACCGCAGCTGTAATTTTTTAAATTATAGAAAATATCTGTGAAATATAAATACAGAAGTTAAATTGCAGTGATGGTGGAAATGAGGTCAATATAATAAACTTGCAACACTAGATAGAATGGGAAGACTATGCCAGTGGATAATAACTGATGAAATCAGGTAATTCTCAAAGCCACAAATATAAAGATTCTCCAGGTAGAAAAAGTTACATTTCTCTGTATAATGACTAATAACATTTAACTACATTTAAGAAGTTAGTTCAGCTGTTGGTAATGCAAATGGGAAGACCTTATTTAGTATGTTAGAAGATGGCTAAGACTTCAAATGTTCCAGGTTTTCTAAGCACTAAGTAAGTATGTGGGTTAGAGTGTCTTGAGTTTATGAGTATGGAATACATTGCTCCACACCTTCCAAGGAACAGCTTGTGTTGCTCTCTGTTGCAATTGGCAGCATGACTGGGATGGTAACATACCCTTTTCCTACTTATAACAATTGGTTTTAGAAGAGAGAGCATGACTGGGACTTCAAAGCACCTAAAGAACAGAAAGGATGCTCCCAAGGGACTGTTCACAGTGACACACTGGAGGGCCCTGCTTCCTAATTGTACTTTTGCTGGACAAATAGCCTGCCTTGTCTTGTTTGTTTTCTGTCCTGTAGTTTTTGTGTTTCCCTCTTGCTGGGGGAGGGAAGCGGTGTGTGTATGAGGAAGGGGAGGGGGAAAGAAGAGGGGAGGTTGGGAACCCCTGCTCAGCCCCCACATGGGATCAGAATATGTAAACTTTTGAATCAGAAATTATAGAGCTCTTCTGGTTCTGTCAGTTTAGATGGACAGCAGCGTCCAAGATATATGAAGTATTTTCTCTTTATAGCATTGTCAGCTGATTCAATCCATACAGGATCTTGAAATTATATGCTTAAATATTGCTGTACTGAAGTAAGTGTTTGAAAGAGCAAATAAAACTAAAAAGCCAATATCAAAAATTTTGATTCATGTAAATTGACTCTACCCATACAAAAAAGTCTCACTGGCTTCAATAGCTAAAGACTAATTGGATGACTGAAGCCTAGAATCTAGGCTTTAACTAGTAATATGAATAACTAGAAACCTAACACCACAAATCAAATGTGTTAATTCCTGTGTCACTGTGATGCATAGAGCCTCCAAAGAGTTTTGAAACATTTTTCTCTATACAAACAAGTAAGCCTTTCTGTCCACAAACTATGCAGAAAAGCTACCACAGGAGGAAGGAAAAATTTTTAATGATGAAGAAAGTAAGCCTAGGGAACAGATTTTGATGTTGTCGTATACAACACCACACTGTAAAAATCAGCTTTGGAAATTGGTATAAACTATACAGGAGTTAGGATGTTGTAAATCTGTCCATAGCAGAATTGACTGTAACTTACCACTCCTGTTTAATACTTGATTTTATCAAAGATCAGGTTTAGTCTAGAATAAAAAAAAGTCAGAACCCCAAATTTGACCCCAGTATAGGAAGTCACCCTAATATTCTGAGTCAGTTCAGCCATGTATCCCTCTGCCTTCCCCACCTTAGCTCTAGGAAAGGTAGAGATTTGTACAAAAGTAAGGATTAATAACACCTCTGTACTGGTAGTGGTGTTAATAGTACACAGATTTAGTTATTTGCCACGGGACTTAAAACAGAGCAAAGTCTTGGCTGGACAACAGACATAGCTGCTTTCCATCCTGGTTTGTCACACAGTGCTAACAAAAATGTTGTTTAGTAAGTAGGCACATATAATATTGCCCAGGGTTCAAACCTTTCCATTCTTGCTAAGCACATTGTAGTCAGTTTGCATTATTGGAGTATGTGTGTTTTGAATTGTAGGTGTGTAATGGCATAGTTCTGCATCCTTTGAGTATTTCTGATATTCTTCTTTCAAGTTTGTAGAATAAAAGAGGTCAAATTCCAGAATAGTGTATTCTTTCTCTTCTAAACAGTAAAAAAGAGGCCATCTATCAAATTGGCAGGCTCATATCTTTTGTAACCATGTACAAACCACACTCCAACTGGATGAACAGCTGTCAGAGCAGTCTCTTGTCAGCAGGTGGGTTAAAGTTTGCTAATGCATATGTACACATGCAGGCATTCATATCCTTTTCTCGTGAAGATCAGTAACAAGATTTCCAAATGTGTTTGCAGTCATGATTTGCTCTGGATGCATTAGCTTTCTTTTGTTCTTTGGCCCACCTGTCTCTTGTTATCTTTTTAAAATACGTTTGTCCACCATGTGAGAAACTTTCCAGTGGGTGAAATCTGAAGAGATAAATAGTATAAGTGAATTTTGTTCTTTTGATTCCTTCATAAATATGAGGTAAACACTTTGTGTCCAACCATTTGTCATAGTTTAACCCCAGACAGCAGCCAAGCCCTATGTACCTGCTCACTCACTCCCCCACCGGTGGGATCAGAAAGAAAATTGGAAGAGTAAAAGATAGAAAATCCATGGGTTGAGATAAAGACAGTTTAATAGGGAAAGCAAAAGTTGCACACAAAAGCAAAGCAAAACAAGGAATTCATTCACCACTTCCCATGGGAAGGCAGGTGTTCAGCTATCTCCAGCAGAGCAGGGCCCTATCACACGTGACTTGGGAAGATAAACAACATCACTCCAAATTTCCCCCCGCCTCCCTTCTTTCTCCCACTTTATATACCAAGTGTGATGCCATATGGTCTGGAATATCCCTTTGGTCAATTTGGGTCACCTGTCCTGACTGTGTCTCCTCCCAACCTCCCATGCACCCTCAACATCCTTGCCAGTGTGGCAGAGTGAAATGTAGGAAAGGCCTTGGTTCTCTGAAAGCCCTGCTCAACAATAACAAAAGCATCTCTGTGTTATCAACTCTGTGCTCAGTACAAATACAAAACACAGCCCCATACCAGCCACTGTGAAGAAAACTAACTCTACCTGAGCCAAAACAGCACACCATTCTAGTGCCACATTTTCCAGGTCATGGATATTAGCTGCTTTCTGGTCTCATCTAGTATCACGCACATCTTGAAAAATTATATTGCAATCCTTGTCTAGAATAGAGTCCTACTCTTGGATCATTATTTTCTTGTGTAATTCATTTTAGATCACAAGGTGTATGTGAAGACAATGAAGAAACTAAAACTGGTCCAGATGATTCTGAAGCATCCCTGCAGCAAGGACATTCTGGAGAGAAACTTGTGCTTATGGACTGAGATGAGCTTTCTTTAGGGCAGACATCAAGAGCTGCTCCATAAACATATTCCCAAATCTATGTGATTCTGCCACGGTGCCGTTGCTGGCTAGCACACTGCCCCAGGCACCGGGTAATCTTCTGCCTGCCCCGAAGGGGAGGACGGGGCCAGATCACAGTGCAGGAGGGAAGGCGAAGCTCCTGGTTGGGTTCACCTTGCCCACCGATGGCAAAGGTGCATGAAGGAGGCAGGAAAGAAGCGGAGGAACTTCTTCGTGGGGGAGAGGGTTTATCAAAGAATGCAGGAAAACCATGGAGAAGCCGAGAAAATGGGACTGACATGGGGTTTTATACCCCCACAGAACGGGCGTGGAAAACACGCAGTAACCAATAATACCTGTTAGGGGACGTTACAAAGGCGGGGAAGAGGAATTGTAGCAAATGGGAGAAGGAGTAGGCGGGGAGGAGTAGCAAGGGCCAATCAACTACCGAGTGTTGCGGTGAGCCATGGCTCTTGCCAGAGTGTCCCGGGCCCCGTTGGACAAAAGGTCCAGTGGTTTAATTCTCATGAGGCCCAGGAACCCTAAGATAGCTGCCCGCCACAACACAGACACCCTCAGGCTGTCCGGCAAGAAAGTTCGTTGGCCAAGGCGGGAAAAATGTGACACCCTGCATGTCTGCAATGGCCACCACTCTCCCCTTCCTTGGTTTCCACATCACTCTGTCATTGGCCCGTGCTCACCCTCTCCGCCTACCTCTCTCCCCATTGGTTAAGTTGTATGTATCCCTGCCTATGTAACACCCCTTGTCTGTTCTGTTATTGGATGTTCTATGATTGCTCCGCCCTGAGCAGTGGGGTAGAAAACCCCCTGTCAGAGACTTTTCTTTGCTCTTCTCGGCCCCTCTCTCCCGGGCTCCAATAAACCTGTTCCTGTCCCCCCGAGAAGAGTCCCTCGTTGCTTCGTCTCTCCTTGCGCCTTTTTCATCGGTGGCTAAAGTGAGCCTTGCTTGGACCTCGCTTAGCCTCCCGCTGTCCCTCGGCGCCCATCCTATGCTACTGTGGCAGGCAAGGCAATTGCCTGGTGCTTGGCCTCTGAGCTAGTCACCTGGCCAGCATCACAGCAACTGAGGAACATAGAACGCTCTGGAAAGACAACTAAATATGAGAACTAAGGGGAGGGGAGGGCAGCGGCCAATGGTAAGGCATGGATCTACATATTTTTCACAGCCTTTTGGGTACTTCCTGTGACTTCAAGGCTTTTGGGCTGTGGAGGCATCAAACCAATGGACCTTTTGGTCCACTTGATTCGACTGCCCCTGGCGTTGGCCATGGTTCACCGCAACATGATTCAAAATCAATACAGATAGTCTTACCATCGTCCTAAGTACGTGGGTGTTTTTGGGATAGTTCTAGTTTTTAAGCTAGACACAATGACAAGCAAGTGCTTTAACATTTTCAGTGCTGGAGAAGGAACTTGATTTGGTAAACCCAAATGCTCAGCAATCTGGGCTTCCCTCTTGGTAGAAGGACTCTTAGTAATGCCTGTGATTAAGTAAGGTGACTATGGTGGCTGATCTGAATATGTCCGACAGTCATTACATGCAATGTTTCAAGAGTGTCACATGGTGCTGATAACTTATCTAAGGCATACTTATTACCCACATATATTTCTCAGTGTCTGCGGGCATCACCTCCAGAATCGCAAAGCTCCATAACAAGATACTGCCAAAATGCTAAGAATCGTGCCACTGAAAAATAAATTGAAAGCATAAACACATTCATTCCTACAGTTAGGCATAAATATTTATTTTTCAATTAGACAAGATGTTCTGAGTAGCATAAATCCCCTTTATAGTTCTGTTTGGTTTGGTACTTAATCTGTTACTTTCCTGAGCAGTGAAAGCCAACACTTAACTTTTTAACTTTCATCTCAGATAAGTGCCATCAATTTGCAAGGTGATTTAGAATGCAAATCAAGAATAGAGTTCAATACTGCTAGTGCTAGTCTTTTATGAATCAAGACCCTATAAAACTTCATCAATATCTGTATTAAACAGTTATTGACAAAAATTTTATGGAAGCCTTATTCCCAAGTGACTACTGTTCCCAGTATGAACCTAGATCTTTGGGAAAGGCACAGACACTGGTTCCTAATTTTCTAATGATTATCCTTACATATATAGCACTTATATCTGGAACAAACAGATACACCCACACATTTTTTGCACAGATGTGAAAAATCTGATTGTCAGATCGTGTCAGGAGAGGGCAAAATATTGTATTTTCTTAGTCATTAAAATAAAATTATATTAAAGATTATAACAAAAAAAAGGAAATGATAATACATTTTACATGTTGAACCATATTAAAGACAATAAGGAAAAGAAAAGCAACTTAGAATACACTTGAAAAGCTGGAATTGAAAGACTAAGTAATAACACAAGAAACAACAGCCTAGTTACCTGCCTGCGAAGCTTGTTTCATTCTTTGAGTGTACTTCTCTTTGATTCAGAAGCTGGGATGATAGAAATCCTACTCTGATTGAAGTTAGAGGTGTTTTCCCTTTGGTTTCATTGGTAGGAAAAATTTACCTTGTGTAAAGCCAAAAGGGATCTGATTAAGATCTAGCTGACCAAAATTCTGTGTTAAGTTTGTCATCCAAAGGCAGTAACGTTGTCAGTAATGAAAAACATGGCATATCCAGATAACCGAATAATCCCAAACTGCAAATTGAGGATGTAATGCAGGACTATTTAAATTTTAAACAAAATGTTTTGGGATTTAGTTTTTAGAAAAAGAATTATGTACCTTCCTAACTTCCCTGTTGTTGGGCAGGAGGAAGGCTTTCTAAGTGGCTTTATGCCAATTTAGACAGCTCAGTGTTGAGAGAATCTATGAGAAGCAGGTTAATCCAGCTTTTTAGTTGTTTTATTATGTAATATCAACATAAAACAGCTGGATCAGGATTGAACAGCTATTTAAAAACTAAAGAAAATTGTTTATTAAGGATTTTTCTTCATTACTCCAGCTTTATGGTACCTTAAAGTCCCCTTGAAAATAGCAAGGCAATTCAGGTTTAACATGTTGCTTCAAATACAAATACAGCTAGCCAGCCAGAATCACCTCTAATACCTACTTAGTAAAATGGTGTCAATTTAAAACAAAAAAAAAAGGCTGCCATTAGCGCTTTCATTAAAAGATTTTTTAAGCTTTTAAATCCAGATGTTTTATTGCTTCTCCAAATACAGCCTTATCTATGGGTTACTGTGTCTTTTACATAGAAAGGTAATCTGAGATTTTTCCTTATAACACAACCGTATTTTCTAAAGCACTACATGGAAGACACTCAATAAAAATACAAGTTTTGGTTTATTTATATTTTGCAAATTTTATAAATTTCATTGATTTATTTATTTAAAAAAATATTGGAAACGTTTTAGAAAGAAAAAAGTATGTTTATATTTTCATAAATTAACTATTTTTTGCTTTGAGAAAATTATTTTTCAGCAAAATTTGTTCCTCAATGTTATTTAAAACTTAAGTTGTATTTTACATGTACAAAACATTAATGTCTTAAAAACTAAACACCATTTAGAGCTTTTGGTTTCTTAAAAGCAAATAGTTTTGTTCAACTTGAAATTTCCTTTCACATTGTCAGTGTAACAGAAAGTTGTTTCCAAATGCAGCAGTGATATTTTCCTTGATGTTATGGAACTGCTACTGCACTAAACCCAAAACAAACAACACTATCCCCCCTCCCCCCCAGCTTATCTGTACTTGGAAAGAAAAACTAAATCTAAACTTCATTTGTGGCCCCAGGATCTATCAGCCCTCTGCATGCTGTATGCTGTTTAATATGTGTCAAATAAAAGGAGTACACAAGTCATCTCCATAGCTTGTCGTATGCGCAATCTAATTTGATGTACATATTGTAGCAGAGTATCCTGTAGCAAGAGGAAAACTTTTGACCTTTCCTGCTTTTGGAGAATGCATAGAGTTGAGGATTCATCCAAATTGTTCTGGGTACAAATGACATGATGTATGGTGCTAGAAATATTCCTTATTGCGGCAATCAGGATGCTTTCATCAGTCAGTGGACACAGACTGACTGACCTTAACTAACCCAGTTGTTTAAGGGCAATATGTGACCCAAAAATGAACTTCTCTGCTATGAGAGGGACTAGTCTGCATGTGAAAAGGCTTGCTTTAGCTGTGTTCAGTTTCTGTTCAGAGGCTCAGGTCAGCTTTTATTTTATCTGCACCCATTCAATCTTTAATATGAATGATACTCTACTTCTAGAAGTAGAAAAAAACCTTCATCTATTTGGCTTGTAATAATTTGATTGTGGTTGGTATGTAAATCACCTACTACTACCATACCTAGATGGTCAACAATTCTTACAGAGAATAGAAGCATTCAAATGCATCACTTTGGTGAAAAATAAATGTTGCTTGGCACAGGCTATTTCACCCACTCGCCCATGATTAAAAACTTGCTGGTTAAAGATTTAAATGGGTTTAAGATTGGCATGGTGTCACCATTGTGCAAATCCTTTGTTAAATATTAAATAATAGAAAAATGTCTTAGGGTCACACAGTGTGTGATTTATGTGACAAAGCCCTTATGGCCTGTGTTTGTCAAAGGCAGCTCATAATTCTAAATTGTTTCACTGAATAGCAAAGAATATTTTTGTTGTGGTGGTGGGTGGGAAAAGGTTTGTTTTCTCTCTATATTCAGTGTGGTAAGATTTCTCTCTGTCTTTAGACACCTTTCACATGAAGAAGCCAAGCCCTGGGGCTAAGCAAAAGAGATGGGGAGGATGGGTGCCCCTTCCTTGCATTAAGCCACCGCTGATAACGGCTTTTTGATATATGCATGGTTGGGGACTCAATTAGATTGTCAAATAAAAGTAATAAAAATATGTCATTTTTCTAAACATTTTTTTATGTGTATAACAGTCAGAAGCTGTTTAAAACCTGAAGACTGTAGGCCATGTGGACTTTTTGAAAGACTTGCATTTGTGTATAACTTCACATCATCTCAGAATTATTCTTCTGGGACTTTCTAAACAATTGTGTCTATATAAATCCCTATTGCTTTGTTAAAAAATATATATGTATATAAAAAGTAGGTAGTAATTTCCTTCCTCCACCCCCTCAAAAATATATATATAAGTTACAGCCAGAAATTATTGCTTGCATTCTGTACTCTAGGAAATACAAAGGCAAATTCAAAAAAGACCTTGTCTCCTTTCTTTCTCTGAAACACAATTTATTGCTTTAAATCATAAAAATAAAACAGTCAAATGTTGCATAAGAGACCCTCAGCAGAAATAAAAGAAAAGAAAAGGCAAAACTGAACTTCCCATAAACCCAAATCCCATACAGCACAGCTTTCTACAAGACCATAATTAAATAATCCCTGAAGGACTTGTGGAGGAGGGGATAAGAATACATAAACTTTCCAATATGAGGAAAGAAAAGACCCTGTTATTATTACTTGATTTTATTTTTAAGAAGGAAAAAACTAAAACCAACATACTTAAGGTGGTATGCATGGGAAAACTATTCCATGCTGGGAAAGTATCCATGTAAGTCAGCCTTGATACACAATAAAACAGAAATTAAAAGATGTCTTTGAAATTTGAAGTCTGCAAGTACATCATGGCATTGTTTTAAAAAGTGCACATCTTCAGCATCAGACCAAGTCCTTCAGCTCTGCATCTGGACTGTTACTTCTGTTCCCAAGCATTTATTTAGCCTTTTTTTCCTCTAGTTTGAGAGGTGAAATGAGATGGGAGAAACATCCAGCAGAAGGTCTGTTTTACAGGAGGTTCTTCACTAGATGGAAGCCTTCTTTGTTAAAACAGGAGAAGAGTCACATACCTGTGCAAGGTCACCCACCGACACAGGAAAATAGATAGAAAGAGTAACCAGGAAAGGAAAGGATTTCTCGCCATCATTTTACTTTGTCAAATTAAAAAGCAAACTATTAGTACAACATGTTATTCTGAGAATTTTTAATTCTTTTGTCATATTTCTTCAGGAGGGTTCACTTGTAGTGAAATGATTTTTCTCAGACAGGAAAAAGGCCTCTTTGGGAAAGCATACCAAGCACCTCTCAGACTCCTACAAACTAAAATGCTGATAGAGTTTCCTACCTACTGAGCCTTGAGCTATGGGAATCGTGCCTCCTCACACCAGTGACACTGAAGTATCTGATTGTCTGCAAGTGGTAGAAACCATTAGAACATCTGGGAAAGGTAAGACATGTCAGAGGAAACCTAACAGGGCTAACAGGATGATTTCTGGGTTTTGGCAATTTTTAATTCTCAAGTTTAAGAATATCACTTTTTTATTTTTTGGGGGGGGGGAAGGAGGAGGATTCTTTCATTTTAATTGAAACCCTTTAAGGATGTCCTTCTTCTTTATTTGGAACTATCAGAGAATATGGAGCTGTGTTGTGGTTTTGCTTACAAATATATCCACTAAGCATGTCTAGTAAAGGAAGGATTGATTATTAGTTATGCACATGTTTAATGAGCAAAAAGTTGCTTTCTGCTGCTATTTATCACTATAAAATTGGAAAAGTTATCATATAAAAAATGAAACATGACTCCACTGTTTATGACAACAGGATAGATGCAGGTTTAGCTTTGTCTTTAGAGCATCACAATTTCATTAATGTCTTGTATGTTTTCCATCTGGGTTTAAAATTACGTTAATAAAATTGCTTACGATTTCATTGACTGGGACTACCTAAATTTATAAGCTGGTCACTCAAAGGTGGAAAGTTGCAAAGGGACAAAGACAATAGAAATCCATTACATTTAGATCCAGGGCCTCAAAATGCAAAGAAGCAGTTTGCTTATGGGAATACACTGAATTTAGTTAGCCTCCTCGTGAAATGCCCAAACTTCCAACCTTCCTAGGGCTGATTGATGGCAATCAGTCATTTTGCCTTTCTGCCAAATCTTCTTAAACCATGCGAGGAGGAGAAGTATAGGAGTGAACGTCTGGTGAAATCCAAGACAAGTCCTCAGGCCATCAGTGGGAGAGTGGATTCTCTATATTCTTCCTGTGGTCTGGTTCCCAGGCCCAATTCACCCAGCCCTGATATCACAGTATGATAGTGAAGTGTCTGTGGACACAAGGAACAGGAATAGTCTGATGGTTTCTCAAATAATTCTAGAAATCCTTTTCTTTGTTTAACCTTTCCTTTTCAACACTGTGCAAAGCCTCAATGAAATGTAGAGTGATTGTGAATTCAAGTCAGGAAGAAAAATTAATCAGAGAGCAGTGAATATGGGTCATCTTTCCATTCCGAGCAATGGAAAAGTAAATGAACTCTTTGAAACTATTCTGACCTTAATAATTGAAGTTGCAGTAAATCCAAATCAGACTATCTGTGGATAGTCTTGTTTTCTTCCTGATCCTTTAAACTATGTTTGAATACCCCAGATATGCATACAGAGGTTACAGTTTTACCCTCACTTAAACTGGGTTTAATTCCAGGATTTTTAATTTAAAAGAAGTTGTTTCTGGAGGTATATTGGTGCAGCTGCCAATGGAAAAAATCACAAATTGAGAAGCATGGTGAAAATAAGTATTTGTTCCTTGGTGTAGCTGGGCTGCTTTGCTTAAGCGCAATATTGTTATATTGCATGGAGTTTGAGCTGGAATGAAAATGAATACAATTCATCTCCAAATTAGATGCAGTACCATATGTGTTGTCAATTTATCAGTACACCAACAAAATTGAAGTGTTGAATGGAAGTGGTTTGGTGACTGTACGCGGCTGTAAGAGTCAGCAAATATTGCAGTTAGCTGACTCAGCCAACTGCTTCTTGACACATCTCTATCTTTGCAATTATTGACACATCTCTAGTCATACGGAACTGATATTTAAATGTTACCCTACAGCCAGGCACACATAATGGCTACAGAATTCAGGCCGCTGGGTAGGCTGGAAAATCTGTATTATGACACAAATTGTGTTTTTCTTCCCTGTACGGTCTGAAAGAAATTGTAGTCAATCCTCCATTCTCACTGGCAGATTAATTTTAATGAATGGTCTAAAGTCGTAATAAAATACCTATTTTGCATTGCTTCATCATGGAGGTACCTGTTTACTCCCAGATTAGCATCTTCTACCTGGCTCTTAACTATGCTATTTTGGCAGGGGAAGGGAAGAGAAGAGAGGAGAATAAAATGGTTTTGTTCAATATTTCGTTGCTTAACATTATGTTATGCTATAGTAGGCTATGTTACAAGAATTGATGAGAGCAAGAAACAGAGTAGTGCAATATAGTTTAAAACAAATAAATTTAAAAATCCCTAAGGTGAAAGAGGTATGAAGAAACCCATTACAAACCCAGACCACCTCGGCAACTTCCCTGTGCTGACATCTTTAAATATCCCCTCACTCCCCTTCTCCTCTTCCTGACAAACACAGAAGAAACACAGGCATCTGGGGCCAGACAGATACTTCAAGATGTTAGATGCCTAACTTTTTAGAATCTGATCCACAGCTCCCACTATTTTATTTCGTTTTCAAATTCATTTTATAGCAACCATGACTACCTCAGAACCCACTTACTTGCTTCATAAAGGCCACTCACAGACACCATGTAACTCCAGTGACTCACCAAAGTGCCTTTTCAAGGCAGAAGAGTCATGACACACTGCTCATATATATAAAACAGTTCCACATTACTGATTTTAGATTTAATTTTCTTGGCTAGGACTGAGTTATTGGATGGACACCATGGGATACCAAATGTACAAATTGCATTGCAGCTTCAGAGTCTGTGAAGAATCCTGACTGAAGCTTCTACGACCACATGAACTTTTGGGGACCTGCCAAGCAATCCAAAGATGTTCATGGCAATATGTGAATATGTTGAAAATTGCACTGTGGGAAGAATCTGTTTTTTACTAAGACGGGCAAAATAATGCACAACAATATCCTTGGGGAAACCAGAGCTGGAAATGATACTAGGTATGCATATTCACAACCCAACAGAAAACTCTCTTTCCTGTGCCGATCAGGTCTTTACCTGTTGTAAGCCAAGTTAACTGTATTTTAGACTTCAGCAAAAGGAAAGTTTTCCTCCCAGCTCTGAACGTTACTTTGGAGTTAAAGAAAATGCATTCACCTAATAAAGCAGAGTGTATGTATAAAAAAGAACAGAATGTGGATAACTTTGCTAAAAGTGTAGCTGGTTGACAGAAAGGGCACCATGCTTGTTAAGATATTACCATACAAACTTTTGTCTTCGGCAGGTAGGATTTTTACTGGCTTTACAAATTTAGGTTGAAATAAACCCCAAGAAAAGGCACTAACTTTTTAATTAAAAAGTGCCAATTTTATTTGCAAAGTTGCACAACAAAGAGTCACAACATTGAATCACATCAGCAATAACTTCTAAGAGATTTATTTCATACTCTTGAATGTAGTCTACAAAATAAGATTTGATTAGACTGGGACTGGTCATCTACTTGTGTAAACCAGAGCAAAACCAATGTTGATGTGTACTGGTTGAAGAGAGGGCCCAAAACTGCAGTTCTTAGCTTCTTTGATAATACTGAACTGACAAATAACATGTTGTTTTTCAGCACCATGGTTTTTTTTCTGTAAACTGTTGCTGGGGAAATATTTGCATTATGGTATTTAGTTCAATATAATGCTTTTAGTCTAGCTTAATAGAAATAGTGTGTTCCCTTACCGAAGTGTATATGTGACTTCTATGTTAATGAAAAAAAGAGATTAAATGCACTAATTACAGAAGGGACTATTGCACAGGTAGCTGAGATAGAAGTTCTGCTACACAGATCAGCCAAAAGTTGCTCACACTTGATCTGCCACACTGTCAGGTTCTTGCTGTACAAGTGCTCTGTGAGGTGAGCAGAGATGAGACACTGCAGAAAAGAAGGATTAAACCTTCACCTCAAAAGCCTTAGATCACAGAAAAATTTTAAGAACCACAATCCAGATGTAGCATAAACAGTGGGAGTTATTAATCTCCATGTTATTCTTCATTTAAAAAATGTGCACTGATAACTCTGTGGACATAAAAATTAATAATTATGAGAGTTCCTAACCCTCATATTTTAAAGGAGATTGGTAACTCCCACATTTATTTTACTTCTTTTTTAAGTCAGAATGATACTAGGATCATATTTTCAAACCTTGTTTTGCTATCATATGAGTACAAGATCTGAAATAAAATAATTTTATTGAAAACCAGGAAAATCTCCCACTCACAGGTAAAACTTATAACAACAAGAAAAATCATAATACTGCCTCTGTTTTACCTTGGTATTTTTCTGAAATCAGTCCATCTGAACCAGAAGCTGTGTCTTCATATCTAGTAGTCCTGATGTTTCTTGGTTTTGGTTTTTTTTCCTAGTCCCATTAGGAACTGATTTGAACATCACCAGCAACCAGAATGACTTGTATTTCTGACTATATTCACCATAAAACTACTTTTGTTTATCTAAATTCCATACCTATTCTTTTTGTTTGCTGTTGTCTAGTTTGTGTATTGTCAGAAACAACAAATTGTTTTCTGTGCACCTTTCACATACCACCCATGATTTTACAGAGGTATATAAGATTCTTCTGCGTGATGTCTTTTATGAGTTGAGGACTCCTAGTCTAGCTTTCCAGATACAGTACACCCTTCCTTGTTCTTCTGAATGCTAAACATTCCAAGATCTATTAAAAAATACATGCATATTTTTATGTAATAAAAATAACTTTACTGGATCTTTTCCAAGACTGCACTAGGAAATTTTTGCTCAAATAATGCTGCATTAAGATAAACATTATCATATTCATCAACAGTTGGATTTCTTTTTCATTTGTATAGTCAAACGTATCTAATTAGGTTTCAGAATACTGATCATGCACAGATTTGTATAATTTGTAATGTAGCTGGACAACTGTTAGAAATAAGGATTGGACTGAAAAGTGAGAAAAAGCACACACCTTCAGGATTATGCAAATGAGACAAATTTTGAAATCCTGTCCAAGTGGAGTACAGGAGATAATCTAAAGAGTGAAGCAGATACCCAAGAAGAATAAGAAATTTGAAAAGTTAGAACTGATAATGCCAGAAGGGGATGTGTGGTGAACAAAATTCTGTGGTGTCATACATCAGTGTAAAAGCATGACTGTGATTGTGGTCAGCCTGTCTGGGGGGGATTATATCTCTGGTATATGGAGGTAAAAGACCCATTCTGTGTGCAGTGATACAAATTTTATTTAAAGTAGTTTGTTCAGCTTTGTGCACATCATTACCATGGGCATCCTGAGTCCTGGAAGGAATTCAGCTGGAGAAATTTAACAGTAAAGAAAACCGAAGGCTGTCTAAGACACAAGTAAATGGAGGTGGAAGAGAGGTTAGCATGACAACCATCTACTAATTGCTGAAGGTAATATTAACGCTGAGAAGAGAAAGAGTAATTCAAGATGGTTCAGACTTCTTGGCAATAGGATCCATTAGTTGCACCATAATGTAAGGAAAATCACCTGTGATAGTTACAAAGCAGGCTGGCCCAAACACCAGCAAATGTATTCTCAGGAACAATACTGCAGTGGCATGAAAATGAGCATTCCAGCTTTACCTTCTGTATTATTATCCACAGTCTGTCTCCTTCACATAAAAAATAAATAGGCTCCATATCTCAGAACAAATGGATCCCAGATTTTTCACAAGGATTGAGGTAGTTCACTGAAAAGCTCTCATTTCCCTTCTACAGAAAAAAGAATTGGAGGGTGCCCATGACGAACTGAGGTCCTCTTTATTTTCTGTGTGTTGTCATCTGAAGTAAATCATCTCAGTAGGGAAGCAAACTGGGAGTCTAATATTCTGTCTAGAATCAGTTTTCTACCTGGGCCTGATAAACTTGCTCAGTCCTCCAGCATCCCCTCAGTGTCAGCTCTCAGGAGCCAACCAGAAAATTGCCTCCTTGACAGAAGGCAGCAATGTGCTACCAAAATCTTCTCTACAGTGCCACTGACATGACTTTCATTTTAAAATGGTTCCTGGAGATTGCACCTCAATGTAGCTGAAGGTGGAAAGAGAGTTAATATTTAAATGGCTATAAACATTCTAGTTATATACAAACACCATCTAATGTAGCTTTTTTCCGTTCCCTCTTGCCCACTGAGTTGTACCTTTTTTTTTTTTTTTTTTTTTTTTTTGCTGAGATGTGTTATAGAGATTTTTATCAGAGGGAGAATTTGTTTTGTCAGTAGCCAATCTAATCACCTCCTGCCTTGAATCTTCTTGTAATCACCTTTTAGAACCCTATTCAGAACAAAACCCCACAGTGAGTCCTCAGTTCCTTTCCCCATATATCCACTCATCACCATGTTTCCCTTTTGTAGCAGGCACACAGAGAAAAATGACAGCCATGGAGGCAGAGGGGTATCAACTGCTGTGGATAAATCAATCCATCACAAAAAAAAAAAAAAAACCAATTCTGCCATGAAACTTAATCACTAAAGGTCATGTCGGGGAGTGAGGAACAGATTAAATTAGCATAGTATTAGATATGGAAAATGATTTCTGTCAAAATCATCTTTACCACAATTATAATATGTTAATTACGTATTTCATTAAGGAAGTTGATTATGGTTCACAGATGAAATCATGCAGACGAAGACACCTGGAAGGAAGCACTAGAGCCTGAAGCCTCTTCTCTCCCTCTCTCTCCCCCCCACACACGCACATGCACGCGCACACACACACGCAATTAGGTACACACACTCTTAGGAAGAAAAGCTTTTACTTCAGAGATTATTAAAGTGCAGCTGTGTCTGGTTAGGACAGAAACTCAGAGAAATAAAGGAAAGTGTGGTAGGGTACATTCATTTTTCTTCTTTCAGTACTTAGAATGAACTGTTCATTTTAAGACTGTAACATCTTCTGCCTCTGGTGACATATTGGTGGCATCTAGTACTGTGGGTAAAGGATTTCAGCACTGACTAATGAGATGGTAGCTGGGTGTTTTTTATAGGGAAGAAACCATTCGGCAAATTTTAGCCGAGCTATTTGAAAGAGATATCATCAACCATATGAATGTCATACAATATCTTGCCCTTAGAAGTGGTTGCAATTAATTTACAGTGAGTTTAGGAACTTGGGTACTGTGAAAAAGTTGCATCAATCAGCAATTACTCATATAGTTTCTTAGTCTTCTTTTCCAAATAATTGTTTGAATTGTTTGCTCTATTTAGTTAATAGAGGAAGTTCTTTAGTGATTTGAAAACACAGCCCCCTTGTTTTGGCTAGAAACAATGCAGCCGAGTCTCATAAACACTGAGAGATGTAGACAGGAAATTTCACGTGTATGAGTCTGTGCATGTGTACGTGTATGTGGTCTGTGTGTAAGTACAAGACAGCAAGGAGTTGTAGCCTACATAAGAAAGGGCTAATTTTATTCAAGTCTGACTGAAGGAGCAGCAGAAGTGGAATAAATGGGGTACTCAGTAGAAGGAAGGGAGGAGATAATACATATCCCTCCAAAAAAAGGTCCTATAGATGCCCCTGGGAATGAAAACGTCTGAGCCTCAGTCAAATATAATTACCTCATTCTCATATTTCCTAGTGAGTGAGAATGCATCAATGCTTGTGTGCCCTTGTGCTGATAGATTTTGCCACACAGAATAATCATTGTTGGAATTAAGCATAATTGTCAAGAAAGACTTGGTCATCATGAGAGAGACTGTCTCATACAACTGTCCTTTTGCTTTCCAACAGTAATTACTTCAGTAATTAATCTCTGTCACTTAACTGTATTACATTTTGAAAAGAGAAAATGGAAGAAAGACTGGTTTCTGACTAATTTACATCACAGTTTAAAATCCTAGAATAGGGTGAATCAAATGTCAAATTTAGCCCTTTCAGAGATAGTTAAAATGGGCCCTTTCTAGTATCTAGCAGAAGCACAGATGAAGTTAGGCTCCTAAAGTGAGCTTCATAATATCTATATTGCCTGAAAGTTTCCACTTCAGGGCTCTTAGCTGTGGGGAATGGAAGACAACAGAAAGATCAGGAACCCTGGCCAGAACAAGCATATTACTGCCTACTCAGATATCATTCGGCTGCTACTCCTCATGGTAGGTGCTACTTACCAGCTGTGCAGCACGTGTGAATGCCGACATCATGCAGCAGTGTCTATGATTTCAGCAGCAACAGCTGACTGGGAATGTTGCTGTGGTCTTCGAGAAGCATTGTGGGTGAGTCAGAAGTGCTGAGCATGCTTAGTTCCAGCAGAAAAAATGCCCAAAATGTTTCGGAAGTTGAGGCTCAAAGTGGGTCTGTATTAGCATCATTGGCATTCTTGCTTTCTGAAATATTTTAAAGCTGTTTCACTCCTCTTCAACCTTTTAAAATGTTTTCTTTGGCAAAGAAATGTTATGTGGATGGCAACAGCCCCTTAATTCCTGCTCATGAAGAGAAGGATCAGCTCAAGGGTTTCACTGTTACAAACAATAACGGCAAAGTCAGGCTCCAGATGCATCCCAGAAAGTACCTTAGAAAGACAAAAATCCTGTTTATTTTGGAGACTGACAAGCATATTACTTTTTATGATCGATCACTTTCACTGCCACTGCTCTTCATAGTAGTCTGACTAGAATGAGGTTTCCAGGATTTGACCTACTATCAGCTCTGAATCATATGTAAACCAGGTAAGGCATTGCCATGGACATGTAACAATCAAATATTAGGTATTTTACTCAAAGCCAAACACGCTGGTGAAAGAACTGCTGGGTTTACAGTAAAAACATGAAATCTGCTATGGTTTAAGATTCTGACAGTAGGACCTTATAAACATGATCAGATACTGATCCAAAGCCTTTCCTTTCACCAATATTTCAGTTTTACTTGGAATAAATTTTATAGCCCATGTTTTCCTGAAACAGATTGCTCAAAAGATAGAAAAAACCACCAAAATATTAAATCAGTGGTGGGATTTCCTTTTTTTCTTAACCTGATTTTCTTTGTTCACATTTTTAATGCCAGTGTCCTTCTATTCTAAAAATTAGAAGAATGAATAGTGACAGCTTAAAATGTTATGAAAATATTTACAAGCAAACCACAAATTAATTTCATAGAATATTTCTGTCTGAAGAAAATCAAAATTCAAACTTCAGGATTGGTTCTACTGAGCAGGGGTTAAAGATTGTCTGATGGGGTAAATCCATACAGCACAATGAATTTCTCATCCAGAGAATATGCTACACAGACTCTTGTGGAATACATGTGCCTAGGAAAACACAGCTCAAGAGCAAACCATAACTCTGCTGTTTTGCCGACAACCAAGTACTCCCTTAACAAGATACAGGGAATTTTTATTTCAGTTGCTATGTAAAGAAACACAAAATGTATGAAAAAAAATTAACAAAGATGTGGGTAGGGTAGTAAAGAAGGAAAGATTCAGTTGTGACTGTGTAACAAGAGAGTCTTAATGTGGTACATGAGGAGGAGTTGGAGGATGTAAAGAGCTATGGGAGAAAAAAATGAAACAAAGGTGATTATGGTAAACAGTTATTTTCCTGTCTCTGTCCCCCAACTGTATCTAAGGCCTTTGTGAACACTCTCTTTATAATATGCCCTTAAACGTCACTGGGCTTTCAAGATCAGCCTTATAGGCAGTGTATTCTACTGATTTGCATTGCTAATTATATTGTACTAAATTTAGTTTATAGTGATAAAAAATATCAACATGATGCTTTACAGCGTCTATGTAATCTGAGCTTTTTTCTTTCAGGACTATTTCTGGGTTATGCAGATAAAATGGCCCCTTGAAACAACCAGGATTTTTTTTCCCTTTTCCATTTTGTACCCACTGTGTGATCTCAGTGCTCCAGATGTAATTTCACTGAGGTTCCTCAGCCATTCTCCATCGCTTTCTAGAGAGGAGAAAGGGGGGTTAGGAAGAGTGAGTGACGCGAGGGGGGCTATTTTTACAGGCCCGGTGCACCGTGATTAGAACAGGCTTATGGTCTGCATATGTACATGGAAAAATCTCCCAGCAATTGACCTGCTAAGTGAATATATATTAGAGAGCAGTAAATAGAAGGCTACGAGGTTTTAGTTAACAAGAACTGACTGATACTTAAAAGCCAGGTTCTGCCCCCCTCCCTACTCCTCCTCAGTGCTAGCTTGTTATCCTTTCACACTGGACAATACAACAGCACGTCTGTCTCTCCCCCTCTTCTCCCCAAATCAAAGATCAAAGGCTGCATTTGTAAAGCAAATAGTTGGAGAGCTACAGCCGGGTTTGATGAAAACCCACTCCAGGCCTCTTGGGAGATATTACCTTCCTCATTATTCCACTGATTGGCCTTATTTCATCCAAGGATTACTGCACATTCTCCTGACGGCTGATGAGCAGCTTCATGAATATACAAAATAATCCGGCGGCACTGGGCCAGCACTGATTATTATTGTGAAACTCGGAGGAGCAGCTTCAAATGAGCTGCTGGAGACTGTGGAACTCTTCCTCCCCGTTTTCCATCTGATTTTACCACAAGGATCCTTATTAGGCTATTTTTCACATGTCTGTGAAGAGAAGGAGAAAGAGAGAGAGATATTGCATCTAGTTAAAAATGATCAGGGAATTCTGGGTACCAGATGTTTTTTGCTTAATATTGCAAAATGGCTTTTATTAGATTACACTAAGCACTTACTAACTACAGTTAAACTGCTTTGCAGAGAAACCTGATGGGAATGCTGCCCTAAATAGCTTCCTTTTTAATTTATTTATTTTTTGGGGAGCAGCTTCATATCAGGTGGGCGGGCAGGCGGCGAGCCCATCGTTGCGGGTATGTGGAGGCCGGTGGATGAGGGGCTTTGCCTGAGAAGGCTGAGCTCTGCTGCAGTGATCAGGTCCTGTGCATCATCCCAGGAGAAACATGGCTTCAATGTGCCCTCTGGCCTCATGGCCAGAGACCTGGACCCAGCGCTTCTGAAAGCACCAGAGCAGAGAGCTGAGCTCTGCGGTTTCCAGTTCAGCCCAGCAGAAACCCTGTTGATGCAGAGTTCCTCTGGTGGACTCCAAACCAGAACCCAAAACAATCTTTCAAGAGAAATTCTGACTCTAGGTAGAAACCATTTTGTGGCAGAGATTTTTGCGTTACCCTTCTCTTCCTTTTTTTTTTTAAAAGGATGCACATTTAAAAGTGTGCATGGAAATGGTGGCCCACATGCACTCCTGCTGTTCAGGATGCAGCCAGGTGGCTTTGTGTCTGACAGAAGCCCTCCCTGTCCCCAACATTTCATCTTAAGTCAAACAAGAAGGTTCCCCTCTTGGAGTCCCCCACCCCAAACACAGGGCCTCATTTACAATGCTGCCAATTTCCCATCTGATAAACAGGGACCCTGTAATTGTCATATATAGTTGGGGGCACTTGGTTTTAGTGATTGTGAACTACTGAACTGCCCCGTGCTTTAAATGTCTTATCCTACACTTTATAATATGTCACATGAAATAAAGGACTGACACGAGTGACTCCCTGCTGCCTCGAACCCTGCTAACCACGACTAAACCATGTTTTAACCAGGTATGATATACTTTCTCAGCAGAAAAGTCAGAAAATTTGCTGTGCTTCCTCTGACAGTGACACGCTCTCTCCTTCTTTCAGAGGAGACAGGCTGGTGGCTCACCAGTGAGACCAGCAGTTAACCCTTTCTGGAGATGCCATGAACTCTGTGACGCAGGTGTTGAGCTCTTGTGACATCCTGTTGTGAATTAAAGGTTACTTCTCACTATGTGTTCAGGTTTAAATATCTATTTTTTTTATATTTTATTTGAAATTGTCAAAGAATAATATATTGACCACCTTTATAAATACACTTAATAATAGATCAGATGGTTTGTCTAGCTGGAAGCTCATTGTCTGGAATGAGTTAGGGGGTAGAGACTGACAAGGCAGCCTTTTATTTTTTTAAGCAATGTCTTGATGAACAAACCAGTGCTGTATTTTAAACAAGGCTTTTACACTGAACTACCCCAGCACAGTAATTTAATGAATCTACATTTCATGACTGAAGTGATAAGGATGAAACATTTTAAAATAACCAAAAGGTAGATACACCAAAAAAGTCTGATGAAACATTAAATGAATGTAGTGTAACACATTATCTTTGCTTCTGCAAATCCAAAAAGTGCAATGAACTAAAACATTGCATTAAGCCAAGAATAAAGCTAAAAATTAAATTGGCTTAGAAAGATCTAGTGTAGTGGTTTATGCACTAAGAACGCTGTAAATTTGGTCATTTAATATCATTCTCTTTACCTCTGATATGCACATTAAAAGCAAACTAAGACTCATGGTAAAAATTCAGAAGAAAAGGACAGAGATGAACTTTGTCATTTTACATGCTTATGTCTTTTTAAACACACAGTATTAATTGTTGTTTTATTTATTGTATAGTTATTCTCACTGTCTGTTTTTCAGGTGGTGTGAATATCCCGAGACATGAAATATAACAAGGTCTGTTACAGATTAAAACAGGATCCAATAAAGAAGATGTATTCAAAAATATAATACTGCCCCTTCAAATCAATAAATAAAGACAAGCATTTCATACACTAATGCATATATCTATGACCATTATAAATTAGTTGCTTGCCAGAAAATACACTTCTTAGCACAAGTGCCATTATTTAAAGTTGTCTGTTTAATGCACACTTAGTATATTTTCTCATCCAAAGCTGCACTGCATAATTAGACAACATCCATTCTTAAAAACTAAAGTAGATGCCAAAAATGTAATACATAAAGCATGACGTATTACAAATTTACATCTTCAAAAGTTATGTGTGGTTTCAGACAGAAAAAAATTGCAAAAAGATCACTATATTATAATGGCCTGGGTTTCATCTTAGCTTGCTCCATCTGTCGACTGGCAGTAATGTAAGTTATAATGCACTCATTCTTATTCAACTTCAGTGAATGGGTATTTTCCAGGGTAGTTCTATTAAGTGGACAACTAGATAGGTGTCTTAATAGTTTGCTGAATTATGGTTGTTTAAGCCTCGGTTAGATCAATGGGTTGATTGCTGGTTCTTTTCCCAGAAGACATTTATTGTCTTCTAAAGTGAACTCAGATTTCTGTCTGTATTCCCAGCATGGATGGGTTTCTGGCAACCTATTGGTCAGATACAGCATACTCTTACATTTTCCACTTGGGACCCCTTGGGACCACACTCTTATCCCCATCCCACCCAGATGGGTGAGGGTGTCTGTCTCCTTCTGCCCTTCTTTTGGCAGTATGGAGCAGCCAGGCTGTGCCAGTTGCCTTGGTGAGAACTGTTCCCTCATTGTCCTTCTATGCAGCAGGACACAACTGGTCAGCCAGAAAGAGAAGGAAAGTGTGGGCCTGCTGAGGGATGCAGGGAACCTAGTGACAAAGGACATGAGAAAGGTGCAACAGCTCGGTGCTTCCTTTGCCTGAGTTCATTGGCAAGGTCCACTCTCAGGTGTCCCAAATATCTGTGGCTGGCAACAGGGTCTGGTAGAGTGCGGTACAACCTGTGGCCAAAGTAGATCAGACTATGAACCAGTTTTATGCTCTGGGAAAGTAGAAAGCAATGCATCCAGCTGGGCATCTGGTGTTCCTGAGGGAGCAGGCCAGTCTTACTGTGGGAGAGCCCTTTGTCCTTCTTAAAGAGTGGAGATCAGTGAAATGGAGAAAGTTCTGGGAAACTACAAGTCAGTCAGACTAATGAGAACCCTTAGAAAGATCATGGATCAAAGCTTGCAAGCACTCACTGCGAGGTGCGCAAAAAACAGTACAGTGAAACAACGCTCTGGGATTTACCAAAGGCAAACTGTGCCTGAAAACAGGCACAACAACATTATGATGACTGGCTTGGTAGATGGTAAGGGGAATGCAGTGGGTGTTGTCCACCTTAACTTAAGCGTGGTCCTTTGCACTGTCTCCATAATACTACTGTAGATAATTGGAAAGATACAGACAAGTGAAGATTGCATGGTGGATAAAATCTGTGTGGACTGTCTAGGCTTAAAAAACAATGAACAGTGTTTTCAAGACTGGGTGGTGGATAGTTACTGGTGGCATTCTTCAGGTACTGATACAGACACCTGTGTTCTTTATTGTCTTCATTAACAATCTGAGTAATGATATGAGATGGGATGAAACTGTCAAGATTCAGGATGACACCAAAGTGGGGATGGAGCAGGGGATTACGAAGTGGAAGCTGCCAGTGGAAGGGGGGAGCAGGGCTGCCAGTTAGAGGGACCTCAACAGGCTGCAGAAAGGGACTGACAGAAACCTCAAGAAGTTCAAAAAAAGCAAATGCAAAGCCTTGCATCAAGGGTGTAAAAACTGCAGTGGCACAGGAGAGTGAGTGACTGGCCAGGACAGTTCCAAGAAGGCGTCTGGGAATCCTAGTGGACAAGTTCAGGGTGAATCAGAGCAGTGGAGGCAAGCTGTAACAGGATGAGTGTAGCCAGAAGTGATTATTTCCTGCTGTTTAACTCTTGGGAGATCCCATCCAAGTAGTGCCCAGTTCTGGGACTCTGTTGCGCAAAAAAGACATAGACAATTTGGAGCAAGTCTGGCAAAGAACCACTAGGCTGGTCAGGTCACATGAGGAGAGGCTGAGAGAATGGTGCCTGATTAGGGGATGAATCTATTTGATAACTCTACTGTCAATGGCTATAGAGGAGTGGGAGCTACACTGTTCCCAGTGCAAGCACTGGGGGCAGTGGAATCAAGCAGCAGCAATGGAATTTCCAATGAGACATGCAGTAAAAATTCTTCACAGTGACAGTGATTGAGCACTGTATCAGTTTGCCCATCTCCATCCTTGAAGCTTGACTAGACAACATCCTGGGCAACCTAGACCTACCTCTGAAGTTGGTCTTGCTTTGGGCAAAAAGGTGGACTAGATAACCTCCATAGATTCTTAATTGTACTGAGATTCTGATTGCTTATTATGGTTACTTCAGGCACTATTATTCAAGAGGAATATATTCCCTGACTCCTGCCTTATTTCTTTTTTTCCTATTTCCTCTATGGTCTGTGGCATTTTGGCTCTGCTTCTTTCTTCACCTGGCAGCCAGCTTGTGCCTCTCAGCAGCTTTTGCACGATGCCACAGGAGAGCAAAGGCTAGTGGGCCATACAAGCTGGCCAGCACGCCAGGAGTCTTTGTGCTTCTGCCTGTTAATCACAAGGTGCTACTGAGGTGTGTGAGCTGGCCAGCGTGCCAAGAGCCTGTGCATCAGGCACACAAAGAGAAATGAGCTAGCAGCAGGCAGCAGCAGATTGTGGAGATGTGTCCCAGTGCTGACAGGGGCAAGGCCTGAACCACCCATGGCAATTAGTGCAGTCAAATCAGATGCAGCAGCAACCAGTTAGACCAGAGCTTGTTGTCTCACCTTCCTTCTGGCCTGGTCACCCCCCGTATACCCCATCAGGCAGGCACCCTCATTTTTATTGGGAGGGGAATGAGAATCACATAGTTTTATACTGAATTATGTTATGTAATATTATAATAATTGTATTTATTGTCTATATTATATATACTAACTATATCAGTTACACTGTGTTGCATTACACCATATTGTGTGTTGCTCTTGAGTCACTTTCTCAGTCTGGAAGTCTCCACGCTGCCACTATGTTTTGCTCTCTGTGGGTGTCCATTGAGCCCATGAGATAGCTGAAGAGGTAAATGAGGCTCACACTCCCCTCTTTCTTGCCTTTCACACAGTGCAACGGATTTCAATAAGCGTCTGAAATTGGAAGTGGGTATCCTAGCTTCAGGAGAACCGGGAATGGTTGGGGTCAGACAAGAAGCTGTCTCTTGGTAACCTACTCTTTGCTCTAGCAGAAACTCTTATGCTGAAGGAGAGCGGTGTGGAAAGGTAGAGCTGGGTCCATAGCATCTCATACTTAAGGACAGATACCCGCTCATATCTGAGGCAGGGGGATCTCTGTCACGGTATGTTCACCCCAGTAAATCAGCATGGCGCTGATTTGTGAATAGTTGGCCTCATTTACCGCATTCCTCTCTGCAAACTGAGCTTGTGCTAAGCTGCTGGAGCCCAGCCTCACTTTCCTCCAGCTGCTCACTTCCAAAAAATTATTGACATTGCCTCCAGCCCTTGGATGTTAGTGGTATTTTTGTTTTATGTCTTTCCTAACAAGTTGACACAACTTAACAATGTTGGTCTTGTCACCAGATTATTCTTCTAAATGAGACAGTTATTCACAGTGAGTCATTGAATATTTTACAACATGGTTACAGTAGCTGCTCCGACAGGTACCTGTGTATAGATGAGAGTGTATGCACTGTCACAGCACTGTCACATAGGAGATGTTTGCTCTACCTTTATTTATACAAACCACTCACCCCCTCCTCTCCCTTGCTCACAGGCTGCCCTTTAATTCTCACGGCACCATCTTTCCACCTTGTTACTCGGGTGGATGCACAGAGATGGCCCTACTGCTACTGTATCTCTTGGGTTTCTTTGGGTGTTTGGGGAAAATACCTGTTTTTAATATCGTGCAACTGGAGATGTGACCTGTAGACAGTTTATTTCTGGGCAGACCAGTGAGCTTTGGAAGACGAATTCTTCCCTTGAGGTGGGGATGGCTCTGGAAACAAAGTTCTTTCAATTTTTCCCTTTACACAGTCCTGCTTGATTTATTTTTCTGCTTCTTCAAAAGGATTTTGTGGCCAAGAATAACCAGAATATCTGCCCATTTGCCACTCTGTGGGTACCTGAAAATAAAGATCTCTAGTACCTGTCCCCCCACCTGTAACCATTCCCAGGGAATGTGTATGTGTGTGTGAGTGCCTGCGTGTGTGTGTAACTACAGTAGCTCTCTGGTTTGCCCAGGGTTTAAGGAATAAGAGCCTAAGTGAAGCTCACTCCATATTTTTGATACTTGTTAGTGATCAGAAAGCCTTGTTTATCATCTGCACTCTGTGGCAGGACATCAGAACCGAACCACTTAGCGTCTTTGCAAGGTGTTTTCTCTCCTTTTTAATGTCTGTGATGATACCTGCTTTTCAGAAATTGCATCACTTTAATTAATTCACATTTTAAATGTACTTTGAGGTTCACAAGCATGTGTGCTACTTGAATATAAATTATTCTTGCTAGAATTTGTAATTTCTTTGCAGTGTTTGGGTTCCTTTTTTCTCCCCCTTTTTTTTTGCCTTGAAAAATAATTGTCCCAGAACTAGTTAAATAGCAGGACAGTCTGAGCAACAGCTAAAGGGCCTCTATTCTCTGTCATCTTGTACCTTGCACCTTGTCAGCAACACCTGTAAAGAGCTGGTGTAAAATGGCAGCACATAGCTCTGTTAGTACTTTACACTCCTTTTGCACAGAGTGAACGGACTACACAAGGTGCCAGGCCCAAAGGCCTCTGTTTCTGCCCATTTGGGATATGCTCTTTGCATCAAATCTTGAGATTTCTTCCTTTTATTAAAGTAAACCCAAAGGGGTCCCCTAGAGGCATAGCCAATATTCACTCCTTGTGGGCACACAAATCCAGGATTAGCCTGTGGCTGTTCCCAGGCAAAGCATTTACTAGTGAAGTCTGTGCTAGTGTTAGGCAGGTACTGTAATGTAGAAGACCTGCTCTGACTGTTTATTCATCTGAATTAGCTGCCTCTGGAATGCATATTTGTGTACCCCCAGAGTTTAGAACTCCATCATGCTTGTGTCCTGAGATATGTTGTTTATCTGAAACTGATTTTTCTTTCACTTTACTGTGAATCGTTCCACAAGTCAGGAGGATCTGACACTGAAACTATTCTCTGCTGATTTCTCCCAGCTAACACACAGAAGCACTGTGGATGGGAGACCTTCCAAATTGCCAGTTCCCTAAAACTTTAACATTTTGGGTTTTTTTAAATGCCACAATTTCACTTTCACTACGCAAAGCACAGGAAAAGACTGGTAGACGAATAATTATTAAAGCTATGTCTGAAATAATTCCAAGCCTGTGAATCTGTTCCTTTGCAGGAAGACAGTGCTGAATCCCTAGCAGCTTCCATAGCTCACTTCTTTGCAGATGGTCCTCTAATGGTGTGTTGAAGCAAACCAAATACCCACTACCAAAACTCACCTGAATTCCAATGTTTACACCTGATTTTGAATCCAAGTCCAGATTTAAAGAAGATAAAGGAGGTTTGTCCACATACAAAAATATCCTTAGATGGCTAAAATTATCAAAAAGCACTTGAATAAATTCTCGTTAATAAACTAAAATTTATCATCTGGCTTTTCTGACGTTCTAATGATGAAAGATGCAAGGTGTAGGTATTACAGATACACAGATGTCTGTCATAAGTAATAGAAATTATTAATATTATTATTAATGTGTCTTACACCTCGAGGGTCTAACTGAGGTAAGAGTCCCACTCCTTGTGCATGCAGTCAGACACTGCAGTTTGCCACATATGTAGAGAATAAAGGCAAATAGATAGGACCAGGAGAAAAAAAAAGGCAAGGCACACAACAGGATCAATCTTGGGCTTTTTCAGAGGACCTTTTTCAGAGAAACCTGAATTATACTTGATTTTCTAAGGAAGATTGAGAGCCTACCTCTTTTACCTTATTGAAAACCTCAGCTTGATGGACTTGTCTGAGGCCATAGGGGAAGCCCATGGGCAGGGGCAAAACACGTCCAGGCACAGCAGCACAATGCAAATCTCTAGAATGCTTTTGCACAGAAATAGTGTTTCTTCATACAAAGAACTGTGTTTGGGCTCATGTCGAGCTTAGATTAAAGAGCAGTGGATAAACATCTATCTTTGTTACTACCACAACCATGAATTTTAAGGGTTAGTCATCCCCGAGACCTGGAATGGCTCATTCACGTGAGACAGAAATATTTCATTCAGCCTTGCACTCCTAGAAGGCTGACACTCCTGGGCAATGAAGCTCCTTTTTTACCTTTCTTTGCTTTCTCAGTGAGTGATCTTGACTGCATTTTCACCAAAACAGAGATGCAATATCTCACGAAGTGGTGCACTGCATGTTTCTGCCGGCATTCATTGGCTGTGCCTCGCGTGTAGGGCAAAGGCTTAGCCTCTAAGATTTGTTGGCAGCCTCCTGCTCTTTGTTCTTCAGAATGTGAAAATAGTGTAAATAGCAGCATCTGCAATTGCTCCTGCTGCTCTGACTGCCAGCCAAGTCAGATCCCCCTCCCCTTGGAGAGCAGTCCACATGCTGCACACAGGACTGGACCGGGGAGGAATTATATGCGGTGAGAGTGCAGCCTCAGGAGTGCTGTGAAGAACACAGGCCATCAGACAGGAAGGCAGATAGACTGCCTCCGAGTTAGGCTATTCCCAAATGAAATTTAAAAAAAATCTCTTCCTCACATCATGAGCCTTATATATTTTTTTAGGATTTTTGTGTCTAAATCTATCTTGCTACCAAAAATGTTTTAAAGAAAGGGAAAGAATAATTCACTCACTGTTTCTCTTGTGCAAGGAGAGCTCTATTCCAGGAGCAACCAACCTTTCTGTCATGATCCTATACCTTCCTATACAGATTCTTACACTGAACCTGTCATGACACTTCAGAGATTTCAGCAGCTGAGCTCAGGTTCACTGTTTTTCTGTTTATATAGTGGTTTTAAGCAATTTTAAATGTGCATGTGGAAATGAAGTTTTAGAAATGCTGAAAAATGATTAGTGCTTTTTTTCCACCATATATACACATGCATACATGCATACTATATATTGTATATATCTGTCACAGCAGCCTTTTTTCCTCTGCAGCTCAGGTTGAAAGGAGAATTAAGTCCTTTTTCATCTGAAAGGCATTTAAAAATACCTGTTTGTCCATTTGAAATCTGCAAAAGAAGTGGAACAGTGAGTAGGCAGAGAGAGACATGTTCATCTATGGTCTGCAACAAGGGAAGCTGGCAAAGAGCCCTGGAGTGAAACGCATGTCCCAAAAAGATGCTGCTGATAGAAGGGTTCTGCAAGCTTCTTTCTAGCCAGCCCTATCAGACAGTGCCACCCAAAAAGCAAACCCTTATCATGCAAAAAAATGGCATGGCAAGGTCAGTGATATAAATGAATTGTCAAAGCATCTCATAGGCAGGCAGCTGGCTAGACTTGTTGTCATCTGATGGCAAGATTAAAGCCTTAAAGTTTGTAAAAGTATTCAAGTTCTGCCTCAGCTACACAGCAGTGGTCCTGAGCCGATGCTTTATCATGAGGTTCTTATTTTGCAAGCAAAAAGTTCTTATTTTTAAGGAAGACATTAACTGTATTTTTAAATTTTGTTTCCAACCTCTCCTCCTTTCTCTCTTAGTCTTTCAACTCTAAACCAGCAGCATTGCAGCCACAGTCCCATCTATCTTTCAGAGACCTGAGCTTCATTGTGAGCCCACCTTAACACCAAGATTCACAGCTTTGAACTACGTTACTCTCCTGTATTTATTTTTTTACTTGCATCATTCCAACACATGCCAACCTCTAGCACATAAAATGCTTGGCTCAGAGGAACAGACGTATACAGCTGCACTGTAATTGTATAAAAAAACCCACACTAATAACTCTTCAGTGCATTCAAAAACTCTGCTCATTGCAGAAGTCTGGGCAGATTGGCACATAGTGCAGAGGCACAGATTACACAGTGCTTAATGGCTAAAACTGGAGCACTAATACAGCCCAAATACACTCACTTTACATTCAAGAGAATGAGACTTCTTTCTTCTTCACAACAAGTGGATTTTAACCCAACAACACTAGAATATTTGAGGAAAGCCAAGTGTGCACTGTGTAAACACAGAGGACTGCAGTGGGAACCTAAACCTAAGAGCTGTGTTTTTGTAGCAAGGGGGAAGAACCACCCTATGGGAGAAATGGCCAATCAAAACAGCTTGGATTTTTAATGCCAATCACTCATGCATGAGTATAGACCAGTGGTTCCTTGTTGAAATTATCTACCCAGTAGTTTTGAACAGTGAGTCCATTTTCAGGAAATTGTGAACTGCTCTTTGGGGGAAAAAAAAGAAGGAAAATGCATTAAAAAGATAGTTTCTTTCAAATTATGCACCCAAGTGTCTTCCTATGTGCAGTTTGAAGATAGCTTTTCAAAGTTAAATCTGCACAGACTATGCTATAAGATTTTCTCTGGTTTATGTGAGTGAAAAACTGAAAATCATATTGAAAAGTAGTGTTCTTATTTGTACAAAGATTATCACATTTGCAGTACAGATCTAACATTCACAAAGGCAGGCAGAATGGCACATGCTGTGAGCATACCACTCCAGCTTAAAAACTTTAATTCAGGAAGGTTGCTCTATTGAGGAAAAAGGAGCATAAGCACTTGCCTAACAAGGAGTGTTTAAACTGCTTTCCTAAAAATGGATAGATTGGAGCACGCACTTAAGTGTTTTCCCACACCAGGGGATTACAGCTCCAACAATTATACAAATTAATTTTGAATCTAATTTAGGGAGCCAGGACTGTGCCCACTACTCCTCCGGATATGCACTCCTCTTTCAGCCACACGCAGACATTTGCCATGAGCTGTGCGTTCAGTGGCCATTCGACCCCCTGAAGGACCAGGCTGGGACCGGTCCCTGCATGGGCTGATAACCTGGATGCAGCTGCCTCGCACCATAAATGCAATGGCGTGGCCAGTAAAATCAGTAAGCCATAACCTACCCTGCAAAATGCAGGGGGAGTAACCAGGAAAGGCTTTTGAAGAAATACGTAACAGCCCTTCTAGGGCTGTAACTGTAGCCCCAGTTTTTCCCATGTGTTGGAAAGTTGGAGATATAGAGGAATCTTCTTCAGGTTGTCCAAGGTTTACTAAGGGAAAGAGGACCTGCAGCCTTGGACACAACTAAGGTGTATATATCTACTGTGGAGAACCTTTTCTTTAGCTGGCCTGAAGCTGGGGCTGTGCAGATGTACTGGTTGCACCCAAGGATGTTAACCACAACAGAGGATCAAGTAAGATACATATATGTAATGAAAAACAGAGGGCATAAGAAAACAGGAAAAAAAAGGAATATATATATATGCACACACAAAGATTCAAAGCATTTTTTCATCCCCGTTGACGATAAACACATTAACTGAGAATATATTTTCCTGTAGCTTTTGGATTTCTCTAATATTTTCAAGCATTTAGGGCACAGTCTGGAAACCAAGCTGACAGACACCACCCTTGAGCAATACTAGTTTGCCACTGACCTCGTGCACCAGTCAAAAAGAATAGTCTGCTCCATCTTTTACCCTGGCACGTGACTTCAAAAAAATCAAACAAGCGTTTCTCATTACACTTATTAAATTTGAGTATGGCTTGTTATTAATTGACTGAAGTAAAACAAAACCCTCTCACTGTAAAACATAATTATTTAAGCTAAAGTGCTGATGACTTAAAATGCCATGTTATAGCATATAATCTATGCTGAAATGAAAGATAGAAACACCTCCTTTTCGCCTAATTGCACTGAATTCAGTGCATTTGTTATGACCAGAAAAGCGATACTTGAAAGGAATGCCGGATATGGGTACTGTGTTTTATCAGTCACCGGATGCCAAGGCTTTCCCTACCCCTATGGAAACAGGCCATCAGTGAGCTAGAGCAATGGAGAAAGCCTTCCATGGCCCTGCCTAGGACTAATAAAAGAGCAGCAAATCAAAGTAGTAGGAGCAGCACAGTAAGATGTTTTACATATGTTCCCAGGGATGTCTGTAGCTGGGTGGGTTTCTTGTAGTATATTCCTTTCTCAAGCAGTTTCTAGTTTTCTGGTGTACTTTACATTGGAGGAGGAAAGGGCTTCCTATTAGTAAATAATTCATCTATCATACTTGTATCCTAGATTTATGAAGTGACTTTGCTTCACCAAAGCAAAGAGCTTTGCAAATAACAGGCTAGTTCATCCCTTCTGATTTTTTGCCACACAAGAGAAAGCTGGTTCAAATAGTCCAGAAATCTGTCAGAGGAGGAGGGAGCTGGTTGTGGCACTGTCAACCTCCCCTTTGCCTATAGCTCGAAGCATGGTTGCGTGTATGAATTCTGCCTGACTGGAAGCCCACTGAGATTTGGGGCTGAGAAGGAGCTCAAGTAAAATGTGTGTTCTGGACAGTCATGAACCCAGGAGGAGTAACGTTATATGTGGCATAAATGTCTGATAAACCCACATGGGAATAGGCATGGAAGCAATGACTTGGCTTAATCAATAGCAGCTGCTAGATTCACTTTTATGCTATTGTATCTCATGAGGGCAAGAGGTGTTTTGGCGTGTAATGAGTCCTATAGGATCTGTGGCAAGCAGAGTTGTTTGGGGGAAACATTGTAAAGGGTCTCAGCCCTTCTCCAAATGCATCAAAATTTTTACTGGACTCTCTTAATGTTGGTATCCTCATAAATTTTTGTGGCTGAGGTGGAGGTTCCTAAAGTTAAATCACCAACAACTAATGATGAGCATTGTGCAGCCTCACCTTTATGCACCTTCTTTGCAAGGCAGAGTTAAACCCCTAAATTATGAATTTAGGCTTCCCTTAAAAATCAGGAAAGTCTGCTGCCTGAGAGTGCCTTGTCACAAGCTGACATGCTGAGCCAGGAACCAGTAGGAAATGGTTTATCCGGTTACTCTGTAAGGATTAATTATCATGGGGACTAGTCCCCAGGTCTCCTTTTATCCTGCCAAGTGCTTTAACCAAGGGTTAGAGAATCACTGACATTTTTCCCTCCTGCTTTGTTTATTCAGTGCCCTTTTCCCCCTCTTTTGATGGTGAGTACCACCTCCCCAGCCTGGCCTCCTCTGCAGGAGGGGATATGAGCTGGAGTCAGCCCCTTGACAAAGTGTGAATCCATGAGCATGTGCTCCAACCCCCAGACCTTTGCTTGTAGGACAGGTGGCTGAGGGAGGAGGAGGAGGATAAACAGCTCCTATTTCCAGGAGGCTGTGGATGGAGACACATATATTAGGCATGTTCGGAACATGCACTGAAACAGTAAAACATTTCCACAGAAGCTATTTATCATAGCAGAAAGACGTGCCCTAACAAAAATTCACTTGCAGGGAGCTGGTAGGGTCTTGCTTTGCACAAGTGTTCATGCCCCTTTCATTCTTTATATTCTGCAGCGTACAGAAAGGTACAGCCAGAAAGGACATCAAGAGGTTTTTGGGGGTTTTTTTACTGACATAACATTGCCCCACATACGAGAATATTTTCTTTTTCAGCTCCTCCTGTGTTAAAGACATGGGTACTTGCCTTTCCAATGCTGCTCTTGGCATTAAAAGGGGATTACTCCAGTGGATCCTGCTTGTGGCAGAAGGCAGCTTGACAAGAAACAAAGAAATGGCATCCTAAGCAAAGGGGATTTCACTGTGAGCATGTGCCTATATTGACAACATTCACTGTCTGATCCCTCACCAATCCACCTCATTCACTTATATGGCAAAAAACATGGGGTTTCATTTTAATCCTAAAGGTATATAACCCACACCTTCTATGAAACTTCTGTTTGCAGGCAGGAAAAGGCAAAATTAAAACCCTTCCAGCAGAATGTATTGGTATGGATACCATGGACCTATACACACACCAATTCCATAGCATAGGTTTTCCAGGCACCTATTTACTAGCCTACATTGGGACCCAGATCAGTTGCTGTAGGCACAGCAGAAAGTCAGAGAAGAGCACTTCTTCTTCCATGGAGCTTGGATCTATGCTCACCACCACTCCACAGGCTGGAGCTGGCCTTATGGAGGGCTGAGGGAAGAGCTAGGGACCCTGAACATGATGACAAATAAATCATGTGTGCAATGCATGATCTGTGAGTTCAGCTGAAAACAGCTTTCTTTTTTTTTTTTTTACCCTTTCTCCCCAGCGCAATTGGTTCCTCCCCAGCAACAGATCACCTTTCAGCACAGAACTCTTCAAGTGTTGGCAGCGTTGACACAGAGGCTCAAGAACACCTGGGCACATTCGCAATAGGACAGCGCTAATAGATCTGTCACAGTAATGTCTGGTGCATCCAGAACATTCATGTGGGAGCACCAAAATGACTGTCCCCTTCTCCTTTTTTTTTTTACCTTTTTTTTTTTCTTTTTCGGTAGAGGAAGATCATCCAGAATCAACCCAGTAAAAAGAATTGTCATAAAATCTCACACCATTGACTTGTAAATGGAATTGAATCTGTGGAGTCTACATAATGATCCTATCAAAAAGGGAAAGAGCTATCACATTCATATAACAGATGAGATATGAAATGACTACTATGGCAGATGAACACCCCAGAGGTATTTTGCTTTATTCTACTCACTGCGTTTATATCTCCAGTTTCTCTAATTTTAGTTATTTTTTTCCTCAGGTCTCAAGACAAGAACAGAAAGACTTTATTTTCTTTCTTTCTTTTTTTTTTTCTTTTTTTTTTTTAACAAATAACCTCATACAGAAGTCAATAATATAAATACTTATGTTTCCAAGGTCAGTGCTGGGGCTTTATTAAAACTGATTTTTCACAATGCATTTCTCTGCCGTTGCTTCTGCTGTTGCTGCTAGAAACCTTCCAGTCATTTCCCCTTCCCTATAACCATCATTTGGGTTGCTGAGAAGTTAAAGTACTTGCAGCAGACAGGGGCCAAGTAGTGACAGGCTCACCTTCCTCACTAAAGAAATTTCCCTGCTTAGGAAAATCAGATGCAAAGCCCTCCTCCCTCCCCTTCTAACCCTCAAACATTCCTTTACATCTCTTACCTCCATCCCTTTCCCCCTTCTCCCCTGGCCCCCTCTGTTCAGCATTTTGATTAGTGACTACTTAAAATAATCAGAACAGCCACTTAACTGGGAGTCTCACACTCGCACCTGAAGCTAAAACACAGTGTCATAAAAATGAAAAGTCATCAGAATCGCAAAGACTGCCGTTTGCATGCAGCTGCCAGAAGAATATATTCATGCAGCAGTGATTGTGCAGCGCTGCTGTTAGTCAGCACGGGCTGGATTAGTACACAGACCCTTCTATCACTGCCCTCCAGGGATTCACACCCTGGGTTTAATTAGGGTTTGTGCGTGGTTCTGCTTCAGAGAGATGCTGAGTTAAGTGCAGCCCCAGTGTATTGTGCTGGATGACCTCTGTCTATATGGACAGGCTCCTGCTGTGGCATACACAACACACATGCAAACCCCTCACACACGTTCTCCTACCCCTTTTTTATACATTATTGCCAATATTATAGTGCACAAGCTGGAGGGTACTGCTTAAACCATGTGTTTTGTACTTATTAAACACTGCTGGCCACAGGGAATGAAATGAGCCAGGGCTCATTCGTAGGAAGTGTTGTTGTGGCACTCTTTAATTGTATAGAGCAATATCATCCAATGTGGTGTAATGAAGATCTATGGAGGAAACCAGCCTTTTCCCTTGAAGACAATGCCAATGTTTTTTAATTTTTATTTCATTCACTGACAGGTTGGGAGATGAAAAACACAATGTAATCTTCCAGCATATTCAACATACCACATAAGCCCCATACATCCATGTTTATTCCCTCTGAGCAGATTATCAGTAAACAAGGTAAAGAGCGGACAGCAAACAAAGAGAACAAGACTTTGAGAGTTAAAATTTTTGCTAAATCAATCCTTCATGTCTCTTTCCCTTTACAAAAAGGAAGGGAAATGTCCCATACTGTGCCCAGAGCATAGATAGCCACCTTTGAATTACAGAGTGGTACTAAAAGTACCATCTGTAATTCTAACCTTCTAAATCTAAATCTAACCTTCATCTTATTTAAAGTTTTTTATTCTCTGTCATTGTTTTGGTTTAAAAGGCCCTCAAGGAAGGTTGTGAAATGTTTATTAGCTACCTGAAAGAGCAGTTGTCTCCTATATGAATAAATATTTAGAAACTATCCCAAAATCCCCTGCTGTCAATGGGAATTTTTCCATTGATTTCAGTGAGCTTGGATAAGACCTTTAGGCAGTTGTCTAAAAGGAACAGTTTTGCTAACTTTATATCTGTATCTTCTACTTAGATTGAATAAAAATAGAGACAAATTAGGAAAGCTGTGCAAAATCAGAGCAAATATAGTGACTTGTGTTACACGGGCTTTGTCTCACCTTCCTCACTGTTTGCTTACAGTGGGTAAGAGGGATGTAGGCTTTGTGCTGGGCAGTGCTGCACAGCAGCAAACTGGGGAGAGAAAACAGACAAAATGCTGGCCACCAAGAACAGCACTGAGCATGGGGTTGCTGTGAAGGGTAGCCTACATGGATTTTGCTGATTTAGTCATATAGAAAAATTTTCCACCTCTGTCCCCTTTTTCGTATTGATCACTGTTACCTGCATGATTTTGTTGAGCCTCAGATCCTTCTCAGTGATTTCCTTGTTACCTGTGTCCCTGTGCGAGCCTTGTTCAAGAGACACTGAGACAAAAGCAGATAAATGGCAGATGTGAGAGGGCATGATGGAGGGAAAAGGCTAGAAGGGAAAGAGGTATGAGATGATCAAGTACAACCAAGGGAAAAGCATGAAAATGCTTGCTTATAAGCAAGATCCAAGAATTCCCCAAATCACAAATAGGAAGTTTGACTATGAAGCTAAGGCTATATTCAAATCCAGTTAAAGACTGAGGGGAAAAATCTTAAAGATCTCCCACTCCTGCAAAGGCTGAGAAGATCACTCTGAAGTCTGAGCAAGCAGCCTGAAAAGAAGAATAATGAAGCAGAAAGAAGGCATAGCACACCTTGTTTAAAGAAGGAATGAGGTTTAAAATCCTGTTTTGAATTTTAATGGCTCCCAGCCCCTCTCCCCATAAGATAGGAGAGAGAAGTAGAGCAGAAGGCTCCATTACTTTCTCTAGCAACTTTGGTATCTGTTTATTACTGAATTTGCAGCCTTCACCCACTGCTTCACTTAGCTTCCACAGAGAACATCCTGGATCCCCTTCCTCATACCACAGCCCAAAAGCTAGTGGCCCCCCAAGCCTGCACCAGCTGAGTTGGCACCTGCCGTGCAGCAGGTAGTGGCCGTGCCCCTTCCAACCCTCTGCCCTGGGGAAGCAAAGGCAAACCCACTGTGTCTGCCACTATGACAGGGCTCCAGAGAGGTGGAGGCTGTTGAGTCAGATTATACAAGCACCAGGGGACTTGTAAAGCTTTTATTGGCATTTAAATACATATTTAGGGACTGTTCTGCACATGTAGTATTTAATTTCCACACCTGGTTATTTGCTGTTATGGAAGTCTGTGATTAAGCATCTTAAAACCCCCACTTTTATAAGAGCCCGTGCACATGAATATCACTGAAAGACCAAGACTTCGCCATCTTGGTGTGTGAGAGGGAGCCCAGGCCCAGGTAGATGAAGACCCCTCCCACAGGCATGTAGGTCTGCTCATTCAGCCTACACTGCAGCAAGGAAGACTGAGACTTGTGTCCACATTTCTCCTGCTGCCAGATGTTGGCAGAGGTTGCCGCCTGACCCTGTTCTCAAGGACAGTGGAAGATTCCTGCCTTTTTCTTAAAGGTGAAACTGGCCCTTGTTAAGTCTCTCTAATAACCTCAGGATTTGTTCATTTCACATTTTGATGAAAAACAAAAGCTTTTTCCTTCATGGGAAATCCATATTAAATTAATATGCATTACAAGACATTTTTTCCAATGCAAAAGACTTAATTCTTCATTGACCTGCACCTTGCAACCAGTCTGCAGCTACAGGGGTTGATGTTTTTATTAGGCACAGAGAAGGTAAGATCTTGGTCCAACAAAATTACTAAGTGGGATCCCTTCCACACCTATCTCTTTCATACAGGAACCTACATGGAAATACTAGGAGACTCCTGATTTGGGTTTTTACAAGTGAAATGACCCCCCAAAAGGGTGATAAAATGTTCCAATACAAAACAGTGACTCCAGCTCTTTAAAAGGAGAATTTTACCCTTTATACTCCAACCAGGTCTTCCTACCACTGTAATGGGGGCTGAAGGTTCCTCTCTTTGTCATGCCGACAGTGTCTCCAAGCATGGTGTTCCGAGCAGAATTGCCTCATCTTAACTCATTCAGGTGTCCTTCCTGTGAGTCAGAAGCATGAACACACTGGCTGATGTCTTCAGTCCTCCTGCCTCTTCCCCAGCCACTCAGCAGGGATACACAGCCTCTGGCAGAGGACAGTGCTGATTGTGCATATGGAGCAGGGAGACCAGAGTGGGAGGGCAAAGCGTGATATGCTTTGTCACCTTGCAACAGTCACTGGGTTCTTTCCCTTCTGCTTTTGCAAGGTCTTGCTCATCTCCCACAGTCTAGACCCAAACAGCATTTTATTTCCTCAACTGGCTATAACCTGCAGGTAACAGGTAAAAATTCAGGGAGCTGCTCACTCGCAGTCATTCACTTGCATTGGGTTTTCAGTGCCTTCTCAAGGGAACGCTTTTGAGAAGTCTTTCTCACACTCTCACATCTAAAAGTGCTTTGCTTGTCAGAGAGGTTCAGGCAGGGCAGGTCTTAGCAGTAGTATTTTCGTGTGGAGGAAGAACTGCACCACAGCTAACAATAAGCACTTCTTCAAGAGCTAATTGAAGATAGAATGTATAACACCATCTGTAACCAGCCATCTGGTGATTCCCAATAACACTGCCTTCCACACCACAAGGAGGGGAGGAATTTATAGAATAGCAATCTACTTTGAACAATCTGATTTGGATAAAACGTGAGCCCCTCTTTGCCACCTCCTCAGCCATTATCCATATTCAAACTGTGTGAAACCACAGCTCTTGTGAGACTTTAAAAAAAATTGCTGTAGGACTGTGAATAATAATGATGATGATAATCAGAAATGTATTTATTAGTTACCTTTGAACTTTCAGATTCCAGCCGGACAAGATGCAGGAAACCAGGACCTCAGGAGAGTCTTTTTTCACAGAAATGACAGACCAGGTTTGCATTCCCAGGGGATAGTGCTAGCAGAGATAAGTATCTGAAGTTAGGAATGATTATCTGAGTTGAACTTGCAAACCTTCTGCAGTTCACCATCATTCCCTATGCTTTCTCTTACTAATACATGAAGGGACTGTAAATTAATGACCACCAACCTGTCAGCTGTGAATCAACAATATATTTTACTCACAGGAATGCAAAATCAAAACAAACCCCCCTCAAACACCAGTGGTTTCTGATGTACTCTTGGAACACAAAAACATCTGACACTATTTTTGCCACATATCATTAGTGAAATTCGAACCTGTGCTGAATCCTCAAGCGGCCTTTTCTTTAAACTGTGAGAGAATTTTAGCAACTGCATTTGGTACCCTTGAAAACACAGGCAGAGACTGGTAATATGGACAGACCTCCACTTTGTGCAACACAAATGGCACCAACTATAATAAATATGAGGAGTGATTCCCAAATCGAAGACTGGCAAATAGTTACCCAGCTGCTACAGAAATAGCAAGATAGATTTTTTTTTTTTTAAAGAAAAGAAATTAAATGAAATGGATATTAGCTGGAAACATCTGTGTTCACCACAGAGCAAAATGCATATTCAGCAGCCAGTTTATTGGCTCTTTAGAGGATGTGAATGGTGCATTGTAAATAATGACACGCCTGTAATAAATTCCCAGTAAAAAAGAGAGGGGGACTGAGCCTGTTCCTCCCACAATTCACATTTCTGGGTCCCTGCTGTGAGTGATGATTCACAGCAGTCACAAATTCCTGTTTTCAAAATGCTATTGTATACTCCAGGGCTTTCATTAAGTTTTACACTAGCAAGGGAAATTTAAAACTTGAGAGAGAGAGAGAGAGGCTCTGTGGTGACATTCATTTAACACTCACTGTACTGCACTGATAGATGTGATAGGAGGGTGCATGTCAGACATCAGTCTGTGTTGCTTTCTTTAAATGTAAAGAATGGTGCATGAAACCCTGACAATGTGTAAGAAACAATTCAAAAAACCACCAAAATTGTGACTTGACAGCTTTTGTGTTTTGGAGGTGTATAAAACATTGCATAAATGTATTGGGCTTCAGCATTTAATTTGTGCTCCTACGGGACAGGCAGCTGTCTTAATTTCCTTCTTGATGCAAGTATATCAGGTCTGTGAGTGTTATGTATAAAAGATGTACTGTTCCAGCCTCACAGCTCCAGGACTGAGCTAGCTGCAAAGAAAGACCTCGTTGAAGAGAATATACATTTTCCTGTCAAAGCTGGGTATCAAGATGTGCAGACGAATTTTTGCACCCTGACCAGGGAATTCCTAGAACATCATTCTGGTGCATGGAGTTCCAGCATACTCCCTCCACTGGGCCTTTCACCTCCAGGACATGGTTTTATATTCAGTCTACATAATTTCAGCCAAACGGTTGTTCTACAGCTGCAAAGCACACTAATGAGATGAGTTTTTGGCAGACTCACAAAGTTCTCTGTGCCCAGAGTTACACATGTTGTACACTGTCTGCTGGCTACCTCTGTTTGCACTTAAGGAGGCACTGTAAGATTTTTTTTAGCAGAGAATGTATTGCCCAGTAGCTAAAATGTTATACAAGCTTCTTCTCACACTAGTGAATTTACCATACCCCATTCATTTAGAAAGGAGGCATCCTTATTCTTGGCTAAATTAAGGGCAGATTTTCCATGAATGAGGGCCAAATTCTGCTCCTACTTTTTTTTTTACCCAAGTGCAACTTCATCTTTTCATTGGGATTTCTCAAGCAAAGACAAAATGACTGTGTCTCTCATATGGCTGTGGTATATTTCTCTGCTTCTTTTTTGCTCTGAAATTTAAAACCTTCTGTCACAATTTTTAGCTATAATTACTGAGTTCAGAGTTTCACATTGAGAGCTGCACCCAACACAGGTATGAAGACATAGGAGCATGAAATAAAAGCTGTTCAGATTCTGCCTAATAAAAATCTGTAACACTTCATCAACATCACAGGCTTATTAATTTCAGGGTCATTTTAAGAGAGAATTTGTGAAATTTGCGCCATTTTCCGCTTTGAAACAGAGATCGGCGTAAATCTTGGAAACAGACCCATTACATTTAATTAAAACACAAACAGAACTGAAAATGTTGTTGCTTTTCTCTCCCTCGCCCTTTGCACTTTTCATTTTCTCGAAGAGTGGGTAAAAGTTTCATATGCTTTTTTGGTTGTGTCTGAGTTTTGCTTTAAAAAAAATATGTGTAAGATGGGAAAATGCTTGAAACATTAAGTAGTCAACTAATGTCACTTCATTAATTTGCTTTGTTCAGGACCTGGAGCAGGGAAAATGTACTGCTCTAAAAGCACCAGGCTGCAAGACTTCAGAGCAGAACCTACACGATCCTATCCCACCTCCACATCTCCTTCCTTTCCCGTGCAAATGTCCCTGAGGCTATCCAGCCCTGCATGACAACACTCCCTCCACACCTCACCCTACCCCGAGCCAACATTTTGGGAGCCAGCACCGCAGGATTTGCAGCTCCATACCAGTTATTTAATTTTCCAGGGAGTACCACCTCATCTTTCTTGGAGGCTGCTGCCTGCCAGCCAGCTGCCATTTTGTGGAGCGGGGTTGATAGAGCGTGTTGTGGAAGAATCAAGCCCTGCACGCTCTCAGAGAAGGTGCTATTTTTGGTTCTTCTCTTCCTTTTTTCTCACCTACGCTGAGGAACTACAGCTATTCAAACTGACTGCCTCTGCCTGCTTGAGGTATGGAAAACAATTTTTTTCTGTCCGGGGTAGGAGGAATGGCACGGTGTCACGGAGCTGCTGCCAGCAGGAAAATAGTCCGTGGGTAACTGCCCAAGCTCTTCGGATGGGATTCAATCTGCAGTGGGGCAGGAGAGATTCTAGATGCTTTCTAGTGCTACAGCCAAAGGAAGCAATAAGGACAGGGAGAAGCAGAAAGGCTTCATTTCTACAAAATAGTGGTTTTCTTGGGATCTTTTAGCTTATTTTGTTTGTGAGGTGGATAACTGGAATTTCCAAAACGAGTTGGTGTTAAATGTCAGGTTCACTGACGGAAGATCCATTCAGCTAGGTAGGGTAGGTGTGCTGATAGTATTTGTTTTCCAAAATAATATTCAAACTGAGACATGTTTTTAAGAAAGAAAGCTTTTTCTTTGCAAGATCCCTGAGGCAGAATAATGGAAACTGCTTGTTGCCCTTTATATCATGGAAAAAATGGATAGGCACATTTTTAGTGGTACTCAGATATTTACACCATGAATCACCAGAATTGACTTTTCCTTAAACTTCATCATTTGTCAAAGATATTTTTTTTTATCTCTAAGTTTTGATAGAGGTCCCACCTCTTCTGTATGACACCATAACAATTAGGTATATCTGAAGCTCTCAAAGGCATAGAGCCCTGATTTTAATCTGTGCTGGTCAGTGGGAAAAGACTTTCACTTGGGAGTTTTATTGGTCTGAGAAAGCCAAAGCCTTTTGAATGCCATGGTATAGTCCAAAACATATTTTCTTGATGTCTGTGATAATAGGAGATGATGCGGGTCCAATTGGGAAAGACCGTCACTGGAAATGAAGATGAGAAAACTGGCTTTGACAGAGCAAGTATTGTTCACTAATTTAGCAGATAATTTCCTTGCATAGGCAATGCAATGCAAATACATGTATGCAGTAAGAACCTGAAAAAAATGATGTTCCTTTCTTCAGAACCTAAGCACTGTTTATATGCCCATTTTAAGCTAAATCATTTTAAATCGTCCATTTTTTTAAAAGCTGCTAAATGTAATAAAGATGTTTTCCAATATTACTTTTAATATATTATTGGATTATATTTCATATAAATAATGCACATATTTTCTCCTAATTCTAGGAATCTTTTTTTCCCTGTCTCAAGGTGACTTTGAGCCTCGTCACTTTATTGCAGACTTCAGAGGTTTTCATCACCCTGTTTGCAAGTACCATTTCAGTGGTTAATCACATCAGGGACAGCTGTCTCTGGGGTGCTCTTTTTGATACTGGGATGGAAAAAGCCTTTAAAGACCATTCCTTTGGTGCTCCAAGCACAAAATAAACCACTGACATATGCCCTGCAGACAGGGGAAGCCAGTAAAATGATATCACAGCTATTAAATGGGTTCAACTATTTTTGTCTTTTTTTTTTTTTCCCTATTCCAATAAATTTTTTGGAACCTACCCCACCATCATTGATTCTACCCCTAGAGAAGGAAGCAGAAAATCAGTCACTGTGAGAGTCTGAAGCATTTCACAGCAAACTGCTTTCACCTCCCAGGAGAAACTGAAATATGTTCCCAAATAGAGGACTTGGAAACTTTTCTCTAAATTGCAAGAATGTGAATTATTCCTGTTGGAGACAGAGCATGAGAGAGAAGTGAGAAGAGTAGCTGCAGTTTCTCATCACAGCCTTATTCTTCCCTTCACCACTTATCAACATGTAAACTTTGTTTTCTCGGGAGTAATGATTTTACAACCACTAGGGACAATAGGAAATGTCAGATAAGAGACTCATTACACATCAAGTCAGCCCAGTCTGACAAGACTGGAACAAAATTCAGGAAGAATGAGTAGAATTTTCTATGGTTATGTTTTGTTTAAAAGTGGCCACTAAAGAATAATATAATGTGTTGGGTTTTTATTTAAACTCTATGCTCATGGTACTTTTTTTTTAATCTCTTTGTATCACCACAGAAGGCTGACTGAAAAGCAAACTCTGCATTCAGTGCTGCTGTCTCATTTTCAACTTTTCGGGTGAAATGCAGATGCAAAGGAAAGTTCAGATCTAAACTTTGTCTCCTGCTTATGTCTCACTGCATTCCACCACACATTGCATGAGGTAGCTGGCAGCACGTATGTATAGCTTTCAGCTATTGTATAATGGATTTTGACACAGGCCACAGTGGTGATGACCTGTGCAAAGTGGACACCTGTTATGAAATCTCATATGATTTTGCAAAGAGCTTATGATAAATGTTGTCAGTTGAACAGTGAAGCTCTACAGGCCATGAATTTGTAACGGGTTTCTTGGTTGTGACTATCTGTGCTGGGATATATAGATTGTGAAATGAAGTCCAGATGATAGCCAAATTCTTGTTTCTGTTCTGCAGTGTCACAAGTCACAGAAAGAGAATGCAAAAGGTCCTTGAACTTTGAGCTTTAAAGGACTTTACATCAATGGTACCGACTGAGGGCACTTTTTGGAGGTCACCAGTTCATGTAAATCACAACTTGCTTGGGACTGTTAACACTAGCTGGGTTTCTTACTGATAATTGCCCTGCATATACTAACCAGTATATGCAGCAAGGTACTCATCATCAAAATAAACTTTCTTCCTACCCTGAGATGAAAAGGAGCAACGTGTAGTTTGCACAGAGAAAACCCAGGTGAACAAAATGGAATAAGAACTATCTTTTTCTCTTTGCTTCTGTGCTTTTTCCTTCCTGAATATCTCAGATTCAGCAGACCCACTTTGAACATTCAGCTGGTTGATCACTCGAGAACTCATTTTGTATGTAAGTCAGCTCTACTTTCATGACAATTTTAACTGTGCTGGTGTCAATGAACATGGAAACCACAGGATCTTAAATGACTGCTGGCAAGGCCTAGCAGATTCACCACTTCCCTACTTCACATCTGAGAAAATGAGAAAATCTTATAAAAAAGAGGAGTAGTATAGGGCCCTACTCAACATATGAGCTAAGGAAGTGGGGAAAAAATGGTGCTATGATTCCACAAATTTAAGGACCACAAATGCAAAACTACAAGTAGATCAATATAACAGTAAGAGAACTAAAGTAAATATAGGGAATGTTTACCACCTCAGGTACTGATTAGCTGTGGTTCAGATAACCTATTAATCAGCCTTCTACAGTCAGTTTCACTAGGACTGACACCCACTTTATTTCAGTGATACCCACTGTAAATATTGTGTGTATAAACCAAATTAAATACCCCAAGCCCCATGTTGTGTGCAGAGGCGCACAAGCCACAGTGATTTCTGTCTTGTATAAGGACGTGGTTGTGTGGAGAGTATTTTCAGAGCTTTGTGTAGTCCCCACATTGCATCTCAACCAGTACTTCTTGTCCTGAGACCAGGACACAAAGACAGACAAGGAACCCGATGCAGAGAAATAAAAGAATGTTTACATTTTGTTACGTAAAATTACATTTTCCTTGTCATATTGTCACAAGCTTAGTTCCAGGGACACTCCATAAGTTCAGAGGAATGGCTTAGCCAGGAAGAGCACCCTGTTGAGGGCTGTTACATACACTGGGCAGCGTGAACACAATCAGAGGTAAGTCCTCTTGGGTGATACAATCTTTTTATAGGCAGCCCTTTTGCAGTCATTTAATCCAACAGGCAAAACAGTGCTCTCTGTGCCATATTCAGGCCTAGAGACAGAAGAAGGGCTCAGTGAGAAAACAGATACATAACAGACAGTGGGCAAATTGTTTACTGTGGCCAAAAAAAGTTCAGAGGGTCAGCTTCCACTCTAGACTTCTAGAGCTTAATGTTTACTTCTTTCAAAGCATAAAGTCAATAATAATAACAAATACAGTAGCTCAAGAGATAACAGTACCTTAGCTAATAATAAATCATACAGCGCCTGTCCATTCTCAACCAAATTGGCTCCAGCCTTTGGTATTTCTTTAATTATTTTCTGAAGTAAGCTTGGGCTCTTGACTGGATGAAAAAGGTTAGAAGGTTTCTTTCAGTTCTAAAGCATCTCCTACTCCAATGAGGTAACTTATTGTCAAGTCAAAGATTATTTGCTTTCAGTTATGAGTAAAATAATAAATCATTCACTGTTTTCTGGACATGTAACTGCAAACTCCTTTGTTAAAGCTATCTGCTTGCCAGTTGCACTATTACAGATTAATTACTCAATAGCAGTTTTGAAGGTGACGCCTGGTTGAGGATTCACACTCTCACACTGCTGAGTAAAGTCAAACACACGTGGTTACTTTCAGTCTGGCATTAGCATATGAGCCACTCTACAAAGGGATCGTAAAACAAAGTACAAAGTGACAACCATGGATACCACTGATGTTCCTTGTGAAAAAGAGACAAGATGAAGGAATGTGTACTGTGGAAAACCAGATGGAGAGGTCCTTATAGATGCTTGGTCTCCTGATTCAGACACATCTGCTCGGGTGGATTTATTACTCTCCAGCAATGACAGGCTGAACCACAGCTCACTGGCATCAACAGGGGTCTTTCTACTAACTTCAGAACATTAGGATTGGATACAAGTCTTTCTACTAACATCACTACATGGTAGAGAATATATTTGAAGAGCTGAGCCTAGTCGATTTCTCAAGATTTAACTTACAAAAAGTATTAACTACTTTTTGATATATTACTTGGTGGGGTGTTTTTACGACCTTTATTAATTTAAAATCTGAAACTTATAAGCATGTAAATGGAGTACAATAAAAGAAAACATAAAAGATTCATAAGATTGGTAAGATATTTCAAACAAAAGGAGAATTGTGGTTCATGGGTGTTATAAACACATAAATTATGATACAAATTACTTTGTTTTGACCATTCAGGAGTGCAAGAACTTTTAGGAAGAGAGTTTAGAAGGTTGTATCGGAAAGCCTGGTCAGAGATAGGTCTCCTTAGAATTTAGCCTGGTAAAATTAATTGATAGGAGGGGGAAGGCTGTATAAACATTAATAAAGCAGAAGTTTACAATTGCTATAAAATTTCTCAGTGGGTAAGGTCATCATATCAGCTCAAATTCCAAAAATCACAGTGTTTTCCTGGTGGTAATAATTGCATATTTGTTTAATATTGTTATGATGTAGGTTGTAGGGGATTGCACTAGGTGGTGTCCAGAGGTCCCCTTCAACCCAAACTATTCTGTGATCCTGTGAACTCCAGTGACAACACTCACACATTCTTGGAAATTATGTAAAAATAGTTATCACTGTCCTTTTGGAAACTGGAAAACTATCAAAATAAGAGCTCTTCAGTGTTAGGTTCATCCCACAATACTAAAACCAATCAGAAGATAAAAAAATTAAGCAGCTATGATGTTCTGCATTTCTAGTTTATTTTATATTGTATGTTAATGATGAATATTATTTACTCACTCCTGTACAGGGAAGGAGAATGAACTGTGTCTTCTGTGTCATTAATCTTTAGAAATACTGCACATGAGCTCTTGAAATATTTAAAAACATATCTTTTCTAAGTGACATTATTTTGGTGACTGGGATGGAGTTGCAGAGATTTCACTGAAAGCATGATGACAATGTCTCTGAAAGATGCTGAAGTGCATCTCTGAATGTATTTATGAACACTTGGGATGACACTGCTGAGTTCTAGCCTTGTCTTAGTTTCTCCTCATATCACCCATATCCAGTCATTAGGAGCAAGCAAGTTCAAGCTATCTGCTTTTTCCTAGAATTAATCTGTACAAGCTGAAGGAGAACTGTCTGAGATTTCATTTTCAAGAGTGCTCCAGTCATTTGGACAACACCCACTTCAGCATGCTCCTGCGTGCAGCAGTGGCCACAGCTCTAAAGAGAAACCTGTCCACTCTCTAGTGCATGTAACATTTCTGAGCTTGCTGAACTTGCCTCCACACCATACAGTTTATGCATTAAGTCCATTTTATACAAGAGATGCTTTTCTACTGCTATTGACAGTTTGGCAATACAGTATACTAAAATAACTTTGCAGAGGTTTATGCTAAACCTCGCCAATCCCTGTTGTCTCCGCTAAGGAATAAGAATAAAGTCTCCATAGCTATCATTCTCTGGCAGCTTTTTCTAACCCTTTCAAGCAACTAGACCTTCTCTGATGAAAGGAGCACAGCCTTCATTCCCCACTTAGCCATGTACACGCACTCTTCACTATGTGTTAGTCTGATGGTTGCTGGCCCATACAGATACCATAGAGCACCTGATGCTTTCAGCATATGGACAGCAAACTTCCCACCTTCCACATCACCCTCAGAGAATTGCAAGAACAGTGAATCACTATTTGTCATCAGAGACCTTGTGGGTGCATTTTGTAAAGAAAGGCTTTAGAAGCAGGTAGTCTTTTCACTTCCAGATTCAGATCCAAATAACTGGCAGAGGAGGAAACAGCTGTCAGCAGCTATGAAATGAGGAGAAAAGAGACTGAGAAACATCAGGACAATTTTGCCTGAATTCCACGAAGTGGGATGTATAAGCCCTACGTGAGGCTGGACAAGGTAAAGGGGTTTTGCTACACACTGTCTGAAAGCTGGTTTTCAAGTCTGATGTTCACAGGAACATAGAATGATTAAAAAGCATTTGTGCTTATGATTGAAGTCCTAGCTGCTTTTTGCATTCAGCAGTGCAGAATGGCAGGACTCTGACTGTTGGTAACATCCCAGTATTTCTAACAGGAACAGACGTTTTAAGTAGTCTGGAGAAGACCATCTATGAATGCAAGACAGAGTAAATCATATATTCTGTTTCCAGAAACATACATCAGGTAGATAATAATCAACTTTGGCCAAAGTTCACACCTAAACTTTACTATTGTACATGTGTTGGTTTGTCCTAACACATTAAAAATATAATACACATATGAAAAAAACCCCACAAAATAGGCACTTCTTGCTGTTGGGTTTTAGCTCCAGTATTCAGCTAGTGCATATCTTATATTGCAAAATTCAGTGTTCCTTGTTTTGGTAAGAAGGTCTTAATATGTCTTGCTCTCTTCACAGGTCTCAGCTCTCACCTTGTAAATATATGCGCTACACCTACCTTTATGTTCCCATGTATATCCACAGAGTGCAGAAAAGCTACAGTAAAGCACATTTGCAAGAGAAGGTAGAGTTAGATTCCAGGGGCACTCTCTATGACAAAGAACAAATGCAACAAACAGATTATGCAGGACAACTTCCCAGGACATCGTATTCCTCAAATCTGATGGTTTTAGAGAAAGTTACAAGCCCAAGATTTCCCTCAAATTTCCAGGCATTTGAACATTCCTGCAAAGTTCAATGAATCTCAGTGCAAGCAAGGAAGACCTCTACACCCTACATTTTTCCTTAGTAACTCAGGTCTTGCCCTTTAATTATTATGAATAGAGTTATTTACTAGAAAGCAAACATACCTGGGCTTTGCGTTACAAATGCAAAAGTATGGCTGCTGCTCCCTGTGTTTTCCAGTCTGAGACCAAATCCTGACCACTTCACATATAGTCATGGCTGTACCTATGCAGATGGTCTCTGAGTCAAACGGGGTCCCATGACAGATTAGGATGGCACACATATATTGTGGTTGATAAGGTAGTGACCAAATCCTTGATGTGACAGGGGAGGAAGAGCAAAGACAGTAATGTGGGACCATGTCTTTGAAAGCATTTTTCTATTGCAGAAGAGCCCAATACAAAGGCTTATTCTTTCTAACCCTACAATTCCCAGTCAGGTACCTGGGTCCTTCTTAGCACCCCAGATTTTTGTGCGTTGTGTACAACTGCCTTGCTGTGACACCATGGCAGGCTGTCTCTCATCAGCCCCTGATGTGATACTCCTAACGCTTTCACTCCAGGGAGCGCTTCCCTGCTTGATGCTGCTAGCAGATTAAAGCTGTTCTAATTTTCCATCCTAAGCCAAATAGATGCATAAGCAAGCTGTTGGATTGTTTCGCTACGAGTGCTGTACACCATAAGCCTGCTTCCCGCTCCCCCTGCCTCAGCACTCATAATGGTGGACATTTGCAAGTAAAATGTGGGGTGGAGGGCAGAGGTGAGGTTAAGACACACCATAGACAATGAAGAGTTCCAGGAATATTTTTCTGCCAAACCCTATTTTTTCAAGCTACTCTCCTAACTTCTATCTCTGTGTTAGTGTCAGGAGATGACTTGAAAATTAGGGAGTCTTTTTCTAGGATCAGAAAAGTCATCAAGATTCATTGGATCAGAAGAGTCTTTAAGATCCAATGTTTTTCAGAAATAGGCTGAATGAGCTCAGTAAAGATTAGATGCCAGTCCAAAAATACAGTGCAATACAATTTATTTTTATATGCCATCCTTCACACAAAGTACCACAAAACACTTTAGAGAGATGGAGAGATAATGCTTTACAGAGTTAGGTACAGCAACTCCCAGACAGGCAGAAAAGGAAAATGACATATGGAAATAGAGCAGAGTAAAAGGGAAAGCTGAAATTTAAAAGCAGTAAAGATGCAAGTAAGTATCCTCATGGATGAGTCCCCGTGAAAGGACTGCAGAAGAATTCAGTGACAGGGCAGGAGAATGATAAGTGGAAATCAGCATCGAAAAGTAGGCTAGAAAACATGGAACAAAACTAGGAATGCTTTCAGTCTGCAACACCTGGTAAGAGAAAGCAATATAGAGAGATACCTAGAGTCTTTATAGCAGCTAAAATTTTTTTTAATAATCCAGTATTACCGATAAACCTACTCGTTTTGGCTGCCCATATGAATTAGGCCCAGAAAGAGTTTCACACACCCAAAGATCACCTCTTGCCTCTGAAATCAGTCCATCTGTGGTATGAGGATTTTATGATGCCTGAGCACTTCAGGGGCATTACAGCCATTTCAGGGAAGCTGCTAACCAAATTGCATGGAGATAGCTTTGTCTGGGACAGCAAGCAGAAATACTTGCAGGTACACAAACATGCATGTACACACATGCACAAACTTTACATAAGAATCCCTTTAAAAATACATTACCAGGTTAAATTTTAAACTGTGTTTGATGACTCTGAAGTAAATTGAAGGGCTTGGGGGTATTTATTTGTTGCAGGGGAGAGAGAAGCAGGAGCTGTGTTTATAGTACTGTTCCCTTCCCCAGAGGATCTCTGTAGCAGGCTGGAAGATGAAAAGACTCAGGCTGTAGATGAGTCAGAAATGGGGAAAGGAAAATTTTCAAAAATAGGATAAAAGATATGCTTAATTTATTTTGCGTTGCTGTAATTTTGTAACTGCTGGCCTTGGCTGGCTTTTCTGGCTGTGAGAGACTTGATTATTGTTTGTGAGAGCTCAGGGATGGCATTGCAGCATGCATGCAGCACAGCCTGCATTGCCTGGATAGCACGGGCAGTGGGCAGGGGGTTATCACATCCCTTGCATCACTCAAGCCTTGCTGCAGTCATATGTCATTATGTATCCTTAGTCCAAAGACGTGAAGGCAGAGAAGTCGCCAATGCTGCTGCTGCTATAGAACAACATGCCAGCAGCCAGTCCCTGGTGAAAGGTAGGTGAGATAGTTCTGTTACAAACCTCAGCTTTTTTCAAGGCCTTTTTTGTTTTCATACTTCAGCTAGCAATGAGCTGCAGCATACAGAGTGTCAGTGTGAGAATTTGGGCCCTGACTTTGCCCTCATGTACCTGAATAAAGCCACTGATTCCAATTCCCATGTCTCTGGACAAATTAGGCCACTTTGGCTCATGTCTTTTAATACTTTAGGCTTATGCCTGGAATTGTTCTGAGAGAAATATATCTATCCCACTGTTTTCTCTTGGTGATTTTTCTCTTCTTCCCAAACCTGCTGTCTGATGAGATACCTGTCTCAGTCTTATCACTGTACATCACAGTTCCCCCAATTTACCAAAGAAACTTCAACTACTACCACAGCACCACAGCTCCTCTCTCTCTTTTTTTTGTATCATAATGTCATGGGTTAGCAAGCATAGTCCCGGAAGTGATGTTCTTGCTAAGGGGTGCTTACAGCTTCCTCTGGGACCTAACAGAACCTATCAGTGGCCAGTTTGAATATGGACAATTCTTTAAGCCACTTAAAGTTGTGACCGCCTCTGGGATCCACACTTAAGAATAAAAAGCCCTGAGGCAGAGCCTCTCTGTCTCGTTTCCGGTGCTGGGACAGGTGGCTGCGGGCCCCATGTCGGGCCAGGACGGGCCGGGCCACAGCCATCCCGGAGCCGATGGGCCCTGTTCCACCCGCAGAACCACCCCCCCCCCCACCCCCAGCCCTGCTCTGTGCAGATGGAGCAGCCCGGCTCCCCCTCTCTCCAGTTCGGCCGAGATTCAGCTGAAGCTGCCCTGCTGTCCAGCAAAGATCATGTGACCAACAGCGATAAGCAAAATTCCAGCTGCAAGGCCGAGGTGAGATTAACCCTTTTAATGCTGTGAAGAGCTGAAAACCTGAGGGAGAAGAAAGAGAAGATGCTTAAAGCTGAAATTCTGTTGGAAAGCGATGATATATCAGAGTACCCATTGTAATTTCGTGAAGGCATGGGGGGTGGAGTGTTCAACTTGTACTTGTGAGCAAAAGCACCTGCGCCGAGATAGGCAGCTGTAGGCAGCTGTAATTTGATGAGAAGTTTGAACAGGGAGAGATGGACCAGATGAGGACTTTTGCTCCAAATGGAAATGGAGAAAACCTCAGTTCCTAGAGATGTTCCCAGAGATAGTCCTAGAGATGAAGATGAGGAGGACCCTTTGCTCCCAGGGAAGGAGAAGGCCCTCTGTTCTTAGAGATAAAATGCTCACAGAGATGGGTGAAGAGAACTTTTGTTTCTGAACAGCTCAACCTTAAAATTGTACCCCACAAACTTCAAGAGTGGATCCTTGAAAGCAGTTGTGGGAAAAGCTGCAAGTTGGGAGGGGAAGGGACTCACATACGAGCAGAGAACCAACCTGGGCGGCTGTCTCATTGTGATAATGTTTTCATAGCATGGACAAGAGAGATTCCTCTTCCTAAATGGACTGAACAAAGTTATTTGGAAGTGGTAAACAAACTGAACATCTCAAGGGTTGTCTTTTTACATTGTCACTGGGTGAAGGGAGAAAGGTGGGGGGAGGAGGAGAGTTCTGAAGGTGTGGTATGATTTTTTTTTCTTCTTTTAGGTCTGTTAATAAACTTCTTTATATTCTTTCAAGTTTGGTGTCTGCTTTGCATTTCTCCTAATTCTTATCTCACAGAAGATAAACAGTAATGACTATTTTGGACCAAACCACTACACTAAAATTGGTCTTTCTGCCTGGTTACAAACCAAACCCACTACACATAACTTGTAGCCATGATGATTAAGTTGAAAACATGTGAAAAGGAGAGATGATTTTTTGCTGCAAGAGGATGCTGTTTTTAGGCTCTAGCCCAGTTAAGACTACATAGGATACTACACACAGTATATCCAGGGTATATGGGATGTTTACCAGTGCAAGTTCATGGGATAGTCACTAACAGATATACACTGTTACGGCAAGGTCACGTATTAAAAAGGCAACTTTAGGCTGATGAGTGAGAACCTGTCTGGGAACTGTTCATGTGCCTTTTAACAAAGTTATGATTTGTTTTATTAGTTCTATATTCAATTTGCTTGTCACAGTCTCCTGAGGGATCAGATGTTGTCCTGCTTTCAAAGATGAGGGAATGTGGTCCTCCTACAGATGCCTCTCTTGGGAAACTCATGCCAAGAGAGAAGTGTGGCCATGCTTCTTCCCTGTCTCCTTGCCCAGGACTTGCAAAAGTAGTGGCAGAAGACTTGACTGGTCTTAGTGATACAAACTGATCTTGTGTGATGTGCTCTAGGACGACCCCACTTGTACAGAGTGTTTGGACCACTTGGCACTGTGGTACCTTCCAACCTTACCCATTCTGTGATTCTCTGTCCTGAATTTAGCCTCAGCAAGCTGGCTGCCAGGCAAGGAAAGAGAATTTTTGGACTTGACATATCTCTCCAGGGCATCACACTCCCTTTTGTTCCTATGTGGCACACTGCTTCTGTGAAAAGACTTTAGACAGGAAACTTTCTAAGTGCAACTGCATCTCTTACATGCAATGTTTAGAATGTCACAATTCCTGTTTGACCATGTCAGAATCCTGCAGGGTTCTCCAATGCCTAGCATGAATCATGGCTAGTGACCCTCATCCCAAGTCACATCCAGGCCTGTGGTTACAACGCATACAGCAAGAGCAAGAGGGCAGAATTTGTCAAAGCATTACATGAGTGTTCACTCAAATGGGATGAAAATCCAAATTTCACTGCCAGGGAAGATCATACTGTGAAGTACAGAGAACCAGATAACTATTGGCCTCTCACAACACCTCTGTGTGGCCCACCAGATGTTCAACACAAGCTCCAAAAGCACAGCATGAAGAAACAGCAGTGTTTGCCTGAGAGATGAAAAGTAGAGGTGCACAAACCTTCAGACAATGAGGGAAAACCCTTTTTGCATCTCCCCTCCTGCACAAGTAGGCTAAGGGCTCAGGATGTTGACCTCCTCTTCCAGTAAAGAGGGCTTCAAACTCTAGAAAGGCTCATCTATGAGTTTCAAGACTGAGTACTCTAATCATGAGAAATGTCCCTTTAATTGTCTGTTGAAGCTTAGGAAGATCCTGACTCATCTGCTGCCTTTGTTGTCCTATTTCAAGGGGTTTATGAACTCCCTGCTGGCAATTTCCCATGTCAGGGGGACTCTGCTAAGGCCAGGGTGCATACTAGAATAGGGTTACAACAATACTGACCCTTCCGTGTCATCTAAGACTTGAGTCACGTTGAGACAATGTCAGAATCTGACCATACAAAAATAACCAAAATACAAAGTTGCTACGATAAGGATATTAAAAAAAAATTATAGGAAGAAATACTGTGATATGGGGTGGCAGAGGGGTAGAGGGAGACAAAAAGCTTTAGGGTGCTGTGAAGCCCAGTATGGATTTGCTACATTAATTCAGAGGAGTTTTCTGCAGGAAGATGACAACCGGACTAAAGGGTAGTCCTAACATTGCTGGTTACACCAACAATGGCTTTGGCTCTGTGAATCCCATAGGATTGGACCCTTTGATAATTCTCTTCTTACTCTGTGGGACTCCAGATTGGTGTGCTAAGCGAAATAAGGTGCAGCATTCTTTTAAAGATAAAAGGACTTGTTCAAATTTTACATAATCGTAGAATTATTCTTTACAGTGGATTTACATAGACATTGTCAGTGGGGAATTCTCTCAGCAGCTTCAATTACTGTATTTTCATGTGCATTGTCTGATAGGAGATGTGCTGGATCTCAAATACCTGCTTACCTGATTAATGTGGATTATTCATCCCATTGTAATTACCTGTGAATTTTAGGGTAGCAAACATGTGAGAAGAATTTATATAAAAGCCACAGGATTGTTGAAAGGCACATATTTCCCAAGAATCCCTGTGTGCAGGCTGACACATTTCATTCCTTATGGTGATACTCTCTGCGTTACAGCATTTGACTTGATGTAAATGTGATAGTGCTAAGTAATACTGACGTGCAGCAGTGAAATGCACTGAAGAACCACTAGAAAACACCTGGCTATTGAACGGTTTCAAAAAGTGAAAGCTTTTCATCATCAATTTAGCTTTCAACAAAACTGCCCTCAGATGTCTGTTGTCTTGTTATTTTTTTCTCCTAATTAAAAACATACCATTTTAGCTGGTCATGCTTGTGAAGCAGGTATCCTGAATTCCCCGGTAGCACAAATGTGAGGTAACAAACACAGCCTTAGTATGAGACACCATTTTGACAACTAGGTCAGGCTGGCAACCAATTCTACACAGCCTGTGAAAGAGTTTTATGGCAGTTGAGCTGATTGGGTGGGAATTTGTCTTAACGGGATATATGCTCCTAAATGACTCAGGACTCCTGTCTGCAGGCACGGGCAGGCAGATTTGAACTCCTCTGCTCACATAAGAGACCAGACGCAAATGGGCTTTGTTGTTTCGGAATTCATGCAGGTATGGAACTCCCTGTGTATATGTGCATGGTGAGCACTTCCTTGAAATGCCCAGCCTTCATTTTTATGGGCTAGGCCAGTAAGGCTGCCAGAGGAAAGAGCGGTATGTTAGCATTACCTTTTTGCACTCTACCTGACTTGTCTATAGACACAAGGCTTTCTGAAAACAGTTCTTTGCCTTTTATTTTTAATAGCCAAAATACTTCCGCAGTTAGGATTGCTACTAAAAATAGGGAAGATGACACAAACATGACCACACTATGGATAGAGCTCACAAAGACAGACTCTGATATTGGCTAAATTTGGCTGAGGGGGTTGGAAATATTCTCCTGAGTGACCTTGCAAATTTTCACCAATGTCATTCCACAGCTTCAGGTCAAAACTGACTGAAGTGAGAGGAAAGAGGAGCCTGAATTATCTGAGCTACATTTAAAGTTAAACAGGGTTGCTGATAAGAGTTTTATGATCTTGAGCTCATTATAGCCTGTGCAAGCAGAACTATATTGATACATCAAATTGAACATTAACACGAAAAACCCTGTGAGCTGCCTTTTCATTGCTCTGGGAACATGTACAGCCCAGGCCAAGCACAGAAAGCAAACACAAAGAGCTTAAGGAGGTATCTGTTTGCGTGATGTCCCCATTTGCTTAGAAGTTCTCTGGCCACCCTTTTTTTTTCCACTACATAATAGACATGGTGTCCATCATCTCCCTCTGAAAGCCTTTTTTATCATCAGTGACCATAATCCAGGGTCACCGCTTCCTGACAGTGATGTATTGTATCTCTGCATTTAACAACAAAATCTCATATAACCCTTGAAGGACTCAAAGGATTTCCTCTCCTCCTTTGGGCATTGCTTCCATTTACTGTTAAAGAGATGGTGAGGATAGACTTAGATCTGTACTGATAGGACCCACATCCCTATACCTGTTTATCGTGTCATCATCGGGTCAGTGTTTTACCTATTTATTCGGTGGCAAATAGGATGCTTGTGCTGTTACCACAGGAAATCTCAGCCTTTTACATATGTATGTGTGAACTGAGTCTGGAGGCTACAAAGTTAGAAAGCTGTAATAGTTCCCAGAGTTCCCGTGTACTGATCCAGGAAGCAGTCTCAACTTTGAGCCAATAGACTCTATTTCTGTTGTCCCTCAAGGGGACAAGCCAACGTCTGCCTCTTTGAGAAATCCAGCTCAAGTCGTTCTTGAAACACAGTGCCAGACATGCTGACATGCATTGAGTGAAGTGTTATAATTGAATGGTTTGGACAATTTGAGACTTGAGATGTGATGAATACTTCAGCAGAAATCCTCCTGATACTTTCCCTTCATCGACAAAGAGAGTGGGTGGTTTGATATCTGCATCACTAGTTACCCACCAAACCTTACTGGGAATAATTAACACCTGATCCAAAGACATAGCAGTTATTACTTTCAAAAAAAATTGCATGCAGAAATGAAGAGATGCCATTTTATTATTAACCTGCTGTGCTGTACGGAAAAAATGTCATCAGATTAAGGACTAGACCCCGCTCTCATTTATGCACATGAAACTTCACTAAATCCAACAGGAATCATGCACACATGTATGGGCAGGATTTTGCCCATAATCACTGATAGCACCTTTCCTCACAGTTCACATGCAATGTGGTATAAATCTGTCTAAAGCTTTCTGAGATATACAAAAGTGGTAACATGTTGAATTTGGAGGATGGTAAACAAAAATACAGGTGTTTTGAAAAATGTGCTAAAGGAGAGCTTTTTCAGTATGACTTCACTTTGTCTAATTCACTTGTTAATAAGGCCATCCTGAAAGTTTTGTCTGTCAATTTGTGTTTAACTGTACTATTGATAGATCTGAAAAGGCTGCCTACAGCAAAATTTGCATAATACTTCTCATTATAAAACTCCAGCTTTACTGCTTAGAATTTTGCGCTGGTTTTACTATGCTGGAATGAGCTGTATTGACTGCCTTTCTAGGGGAGAATTTTGTTGGGGGTCAGTTGTCTCTCTAATATGTCACCTAATTTTTTTCACTGTTTTCTAAGAACCTGTTAAAGGAAAAAATACAGTATACTAAATTAGAAATAAATTTACAACTGCTTTATGGAGATCTAGATATTTGACCTTGGACAAGGGATTTGCAATTTGACAGAGAACCTGCCTTTAGACAGAGATGGAGCTTTTGAAACTGGTCACTGGGAAAATCTGCCTTAATTCTGCTGAGTTGTGAGCCCTGAAAAATGTTAGGTTCATCAATACAAAGAATTTCTGAAACTGTTCAAAGAGGGCTTTCCAGATGCTGATTTGAAACTTTGGATACTAAAACCACAACAAATTTCCACAGATAGTTGACCCTACCAAGCCACCATCCGAACATTGTTACATATCCCTTGCCAGGATCCATGACACCCATATGAAGCTGGACAGGCAGTGCGTTTCCTTGGCCTTCACTCCACTGCATTACCTTGTCTGCAGCACCACATGCTGCTCCATGCATCTGCCTTTTTCATCAAAAAAAAAATCACAGATACTGTTTCTAAAGGGATCTGGGGGAAGCTGGGACGGGGTGGGCTTTCAGATTCTGTCTTGAGTTTCTAACCATGCTTGTGAGTTTGTATCATTTATATTTAAGTAGCCTCACAGCTGCTGTGAACACAACTTTCAGTGCAAGGTAGCCCTCAGAAGTTTTAGTTATCCCTAGACATTGTGTAGGATTATTGTTGCTGTTGTTGTTATTACTGTTGTAGCTGTCATTGTTATCATTGTTGTTGTCATTAAATAATTGTTATTATTCTGTGTGAGTAGAAAATTCTTAAAAAGCAGTACTTTACCTATCTCTATGCAACGTGGCAAGTTTAATTTGCACTGCCCAATTACTTAGGTCAGGATGTCTATTCCTCCTTTCCTTAGGGGAGAAGAGGAGGATTGATTTACAGCTGCAATGCAAGCAACAGTGAATTCAGAGCTGGGGATACTCCCATGTCCTTCACCCAGAAGCCCCTGCCAGCCAGAGCACTCCCCTGCTGTGGGAGACATGGGGACTTGCCTCCTCCCTCAGCTGCCAAAAGGATACCCCACAGGTGTCAGGATGGAAAAAATCACAGATGCTTTCAGACACACAAGTCCCTCTTCAGGTCTTGAAGAAAGAGCTTGCGTGCCAAAAAATTGTTTCTTTTTAAAATGAGACTCACAGGTCTATTTATTCATATGAAGTGGGACAGTGTCAACGGAACAGTGTGGGAGCACACATACCCAAGTGGAGGTTGGAGCTGAGGGATTGCTCTCAGGCAGAGGAGGGAATTTATCTTGGATCTGCTGGTTCTTAGATTTTTCATATAGCTTTCAACTTTCAAGACCTTTTGAAAAAAAGAAATCACCCAAATTTCTTTTCCAGTTTAGACTAGATTAGGCCTTTCACATCTGAAATAATGCCTGTAGCTGTGGGTCAAGTCAGTGAATGAATACAGTAAATTTTTTTCCTGGTTTTAATTTTAAGAGAAAACTTTCACATCCTGTTCAGTCCAAAGTGGAAACTTAATTTGTAACTTTTTGGCTTTATTTCTGAACAGACCCCAAAATTTCTCACTGTAGTCTTGTTTCAGACAATGTCCTACATCACTACTGCTTGGTGGCAACTAACAAAGAGTTGGGAGGATAATTTAGGCAACAGCATTTCTACCCAGCATACTTTCTATTAATTGCAGCAAGATGGGAGTATTGGTTTTCCTCTAGCTGGTAAAAATTAGGTATGAAAAGAACACATAGCACTGCAGGTCAAATCTCCATCTTGTCCTGCAAGCTGCAGTATGTCATGTCTGTGGAGTTGCACCCACCTACAGAAGGTCTGAATTTGGTCTTGCTTTTTTCTGATGATGTTTCCCTTTAGTAGCTCACTTTATGGTCATTTAACAGGAACCTAGCACACATGCAGGAAAGGTGTCACATCAGTTACCTGAGATTATTGTAAATGATGTGCCAGCACCTGAAGGAGATGTTAGGATGTATGTCAGATCATAATAATAGATACAGTGTTGTAGCAGGCAGCACAAAGCCAGATGCATTTATAATTCCTGCAGCTGCAGTCCTGCTATTAGTTAAGTCTAAGAATGGAGCCACTGATAGATTTGTCAGAGATGAGTTGTCTTTCTAATAGAAAGAAAGTGATGAAAGAAAATAGATGGTGACTCCAGTTATTGACAACAGAGAATCTTCAACTGTAAATCTTCAATTCAGAGACGGACATATGCATGTGCCTGGCATTTATTCCTCCCCAAACCACTCAGTGCCATCTGTGATAGAATCTGATGTGGTCTCACCCCAGTTTCCTGTGAGAAGGGACAGATACCTCTGTCAGAAGTCATGCAATTACTGATAGTCTCCCCAAAAAGAGAGATGTGTAGGCAGTGAGACTGACTTATGACTTAGGGTTGTAGATCTGGGGTAAAACATGCTGGCCAGGATGGGAAGGGTCCTTCTCATTGTGTCCATCTCTGCTGAAACTTTCTGGAAACGGATGAAAGATTTAGGCTCTTCACATTACACTCAGAGTTGGTCAGAGACCATGACCTAAATTCAGCAGTGAACTAAAGTCCTAGAAACCTCATAGCCATCTGAGCATCACCCTCTACTGTAACCACTGTAATGCTGTCAGCTCTAAATGTGGAGCTTTCTGTATCATATTTCATTACTTTTCCCCTATAATTGAGTAACTTCAATAACTGAATTCATTTTCCACCTTTAAAACAAACAGTGGTACATGTCTACGAGTTTGGGAGGTAACCATTGGGGATCAGCTGCCGAGTCAGGCTCCTAGGATGAAAGCTGATTACTCAGACCTCATCATGAATATTCAGAGATGGAAATCAGAATGCAGACAGTGGATTGAGGTGATCAGGTAACACTGGCATCAGAAAAGCAAGCTGGGGAGGGAGAAAAACGAAACATTGTTTCTTCTTCTTCTTCTTCTTCTTCTTCTTCTTCTTCTTCTTCTTCTTCTTCTTCCTTCTTCTTCTTCTTTCTTCTTCTTCTTGTGATGATGATGATGATGATGAAGAAAAATGACACCAAAGTGTGCTGTGTCACTTAGATGTTCAGAAATAAACTAGACCAGGGATGAATGCAAGAGCCCTGTTGTGCTAAATTGGGGTGTTTGAACACAGAAGTTATCTTGTAATAGAAAGTTTTCTGGGAGTCTTCAAGGAAAGGAATATATAAAAACTACATATGACCTCCACGCCTTTACAGACATTTCAAAATGGATGTGTTTTTGACTAAAACACAATTTTGATGCACTTACCTTGACCTATTAATAACAAAAATTGCTATAATTAAGAATCAAAATCCTACAGCAAACCATGTTGAAAATAATATTTAGAGGGAATAAAATTCCTGCTTTTAGATTGAAATCTTAGTGTAACACTAGAATCTGTTGATAATATCATAGGAGCACATGTGAAAGAAATCAATGTGTGTTTTTTGTTAAAAGGTCTTAGAAAAGTGAAAAATACCCCAGCTGTGTAAGTCTAGAAAAAAACTGGGCATTTTTAAGCCTGCCTTTTTGTGATTTTTAATGTCTATGTGCATAATTCCAAATCAAACATATTCACATTATTAACTTTTATAAGTTTATTAGTCTCAGTGCTAATGAAACCATTCATCCTTTGCAAATGCACATGGCTCCCTAATGAAACTTCAATAGATGGATCAGCAGTTAAGTGAGTACATTCAAATGTTTATGCCAAATTCTGTTTGCTGCAGTGAACAGGGAGACCAAATCTTTTCCAAGCAGATTCTATACAAACCAGCCAGCAGATGCAATGATACTACCTATGTAATAAAGATTCCCTTTACCAATAAAGAAAACTATATATTATAAAGGATACTGATATTTAAGATATTTATTTTTTTCTTTTGGTTTGCTCTGATGTCAGTCAGAGTAATTCCACTCGAAACAACAAAAGTAAAAACTAGTTAAAGATATGGTAAAATGAGAGGATAATTCAAACAAAAAATCATAAATATAGTAGAAAAATACTTTTGAAGAGGAACTCAATAATAATTGTGATGGACATTTATGTGCCTATTAGCTGGGTTTTGAAATCTAAAGCTTATGCTGCTTTTTAATACTGTTTTCACCCTTTCATCTTTTTCTTTGTTGACCTGTCTGCATTTTCCCAGTTCAGTTCTCTTGGTGGGTCTATGTTTGGATGTTATAACGGGAAGTAACTGATATTCCATACTACAGAAATTCTTTTCCTTGAAGACTTGGTGGGTTTTCTCAACTCTTAATTCAGAAAGCTATACCAAAAGGGCACTTCTGAATTCGAGAGTTTCAGCATTACTATTGTTAAGTCCCTAAAGCAAACATTTGTGTCTTGACATTGCAATATTTTTGAGTTTTTTCCTTAGCATGATTTTTTTTTTTAAATGTATATAATTCGGGACTTCAGGATTCGTTTTCAGGAATTCAGAGAAAAACAGTTTTTATTATTAAGCCAAGCAAGACAGAAAAATGCATTTGCTTCTGGACTATACATATTATCTTCTTTTATTCATTATTTTCTACATTGAAGTATAAATACTGTGCCTGTAGCGAAATATGTATCTGCACAAAACAAACAGAAAGCATTCTTAAACCAATGAAGTATTTACTTTTTTTAAGACATTTTAATCCTATTAACGGTAAATTATATTACCTATTGTGAAAGCAGACATGAAAGAAATATCTGAAGCATGCAGTTAATTATGATACCAAGTGAAACATAATATTTATGCTCTCCTTGTGTAGCTGGAACAATTTTTCTTTCACTAACTGTGAGTCATCCACTGATTGAAGTCTTGAAACTGATGATGAGAGAGTTGGCTGGCATATCTTCCATAGAGGTTTCCTTCTACAGATAATTAATACAAAAAAAAAAACCAACTAGGTTTTATTTTTTTATATTTTTAGTTCTCTATTTTTTAAATAAAATCTCCTCCTCCTGCTTCTTTGACATATCTCTCTGTTTAGAGGTTATATGCTTAAGAATAATAAAAGACATCAAAGTCTCTGATAAAGCTAGGGAATGAAGATTTCACTGAACAAGGACCTGAACCACAGTTTCGTATCAAGGTTGCATTTCTGTCAGAATATCGGAAATATTTGAATCACAATTTTTAAATGGTCCATTTTAATGACTGCACTCAGGACATAGTTTTTTTTAACTACCTCAGTTTGGAACCTCCCCTTTTCTCCAGGAAGATGAAAGTGTTCAGATAGCCAATTCCTGTTACAATACCCTTCTATTTTAAGAGGCTGTTTTCCTCCCATTGTCTTGCTTAGCTTTTGCACTGATTCATATTAGGTGTTTGCAGTGGCTGTTTAATTAGCAAACTAATGCAGTTGTGTTTGATTCTTATGGCCTTGACTCTGTATTCCAAGCCAGCACTAAAGTCCTGTATGGCAGAGAATCTCCTGTACCACACCCTTTTTATCTGGCACTTTTCTACTTTATTTATTTTTCCTTTTTTTTTTTTTAATCAGATTTTTCTATGTTATTTTCTTATTAATTCATTTGGCTTCTATTTTTTCACTCCTCCTTCCAAAAGGATGCTCTCATTTTACCACTTGCTTCTGAAAAGATTTGCTTTGAAAATTTGTTCATATACACAGATCTAAAAAGTTGCAAGAAATAAACCAGAAAGGTGTTCTGTGAGGAGTGCAGCTGTTCTCCTCCCCCAGGAAAACTAATTCATCAGTTCTTTGAAACAGACTGTCTTAATTGTTTAGAAACTACGAGCTATGGATTTTCTTTGTTAACGTAAGTGCCCTGCATAGAAAAATTATCTAGTGTTACAAGTAGGAGGCAACCCCTTGGCACTCATGATTTCAGTTAAGTTTTTCATTCCAGCCTTAATAATTTTATGGGTTTCAGGTGTTTAAGATCCTATTTTCAGGTCTTAGAGAAAACAGTCTCTTCTTTTCCCTTTGTAGCAAGGGAAAACTCCTTTACGCTGTGACAGATCCACTTATATACTGGAGTTTTGTCTGTTGAATCATTTTGAAAAATTAGTTTCTATGGCCCTCACTTCAGTTCAGGGGAGCTTCCCTTTCTATATTGATGATACCCACCCCAACCCTGCTAACAAGTAGTAATCTAGAGAGGTATTTCAACCACATGAAGCCCCTGGAGGGATGGAGATGGGTACAGTGTTTCCATTGTCTTTGGACTGCCTGGGCTGCAGCACCAAACTCAACCTGCATCAGAGGCTGGCCCCAGCACTTCTTCATTCCTTGGCATATCAATAGCCAGACAGCTGTTATCTGACTACATCTGATATGTGGTTACATATCTAATCACCCAACCCCCATGGAGAAAAGAGCCAGTTGCTAAAATGGTATAAATTTCAAGATACTATAAGAAAATCTGAATGTCTAATATCTCCAACACAGTTCCAATTTTCCTAATGCATGACTCCACTCACCTTACCTAAATATTCACTGATAATTTTCCTCCATCATTCTCAACTCTGTAAGCTTTTAGGGCCAGTTGTCGTAAATCAGCATTTCACTGTTTCTGGCTATAACCTCCTTACAATAAAAAAGATGTTATCAGTTAAAAAGTAAGAAATGCAGTATGGTCCGAAGGGCACCATTGTAGAGAATACTATCAAACTACAATATAAGGCCCATGCAAATCCACTGCTGTTATCTATTTCATAGATGGCAAAAAGCTAGCAGTAGTAAATGTACAGCCGCATAAAAAGGCAATGATAATACAGGAAATAAAAGCCTCTCTAATCCCTAGTAGCAATTTACACTAAACAATAGGAATAAACTCCCTGTTAAAATTTTGTTCTAGAAATTTACAATTGCCTTCTCTTCTCTTTCTGCTAGAGTGACTTCTGGTATCACAGTTCGTTTTGCTAGCAGACATGACAAACAAGTGTCAGCAGGTACATACAGGTAACTAAATGCATATGACACACGTGAAGGACACCCGTATCCTGCAAAACCCATTCAACTTTTACAGATTTCATGATTTCATTTGAATAAAACCTGTTAAATCAGCTTTTATCTAAATAGCATGCACAATAAGTCATTTCTTTTATACTTCTCAAATTTTCATTTGAGAACTTTGTTACTTTGCAAAGTATCGAGGAATTCAGTCAATATTCAGCTGTAGCGAATAGCATGACTTGAGTGATTAAACTGACATCTCATGACCTTGCAAACACTGGCAGAGGAATGACATTCCAGTCAAAGGTCTTCTCTGAAAATGCACATTTTGCAAATAGGAGCCAAAATAGTTTCCTTACTTTATTGTCTCATAGCAGCCTTCCACATAGTTGTGGTCATCATATTCTGATAAGTTTGTGCTCCATTTCTGCTCTAGTGAGTCCCACTCTGTGGCCAGGCAGCTTGCATCCCAGGCAGTCCAAGATTCACCTGCAGAAGGGTACTTTTGCCAAAGCCTGTGTGAAAGGATGACATGAAAGCAAAGCTAGAAGCAGAGACAGACTGGCCCACACAGCCTGACCTGTCTCCTCCTGAACATCTATTGAAACTGATTGATTTAATGCCTTGCATCTGCCAAACTGTCATTCAAGCCAGAGGGGATTTGGGTGAAGACAGGGGAAGCATTGTAAAAATGAGTTTGCGCATTAGTTTACTGAGCAAGCTTTTAACTCCTAGGTACAGCAAAATTGGCTTGTTGGAAAAACTATGCCTGCAATAGAACAGCTTCACTAAATGGGGAACAAGAAGGGAAGGAGGAAGTGCTGTTTGAGGAGTTAGTAGATTTCTTCCCTTGATTTGTGCCTGAAAGAAAAAATATCCCAGCTGTCTGCTGCATTGTGTGAATATATACATGCATTTAAATTACTTATATCATTACTTACAGATGTAATTGTGAAATATGTTCTTTTGCATTCAAAATTAGGGGCAGAACAGATGGTGAAAATTCAGTTTAAGGCAATATGTCCATTAAAATAACCCATACTGTTTATGTATTATAACAATAGCAGTCTTCAGCATAGCTCAGATTTCTAGCAGTGCTAGATTATGATAGAAATACAAATAGGCTGTAGGACAAAATTCAGTATGACTGAAAATTCACCCTGAAAAAATTTTGCTGATTTCTCTTTGGTGATCGTCAACAGCTCAACCCAGATCTGTTTCCTCCTGCCTTTGCAGTATTGACCTCTTTGTAGCAAAAAGTGAATGATAAACTTTCTGGGGTTCATGGCCTGCGAAAGCTTTCTCCATATTCAATTCACAGGGACTCTCAAAATTTTGCAAATTCCTCTGCTGGGGTAATTTATATATGAAAGAGTGCACATATTATAAACACATTTTTTTAATATAAATATAAATAAATATGTATCCAGATATATATATTTTCTTGCTATAGAAAGGAGCCACACTAGGAGTAAACAAATCTCAGCTTTTGCCTCTGGAGTGTAAGTTTCACACCCTCCTGAACATGAAGAAAAGCTTGCAAATGTGAGCCAGGTGCTCCCCAAAGGCTCAAAAAGCAGCAAGCTGTTAAGCCTACTACAATGTTTTCAAAAAAATGTTACATAGCTAGAAGCTCTGCTCACTTTTTGCTATTAACACTGAGTATTGCCACCACTTTTTGGACTTTAACAATAATTTTTCTAGAGCCAGTCCAATGACTATTAAAAAAAAAAAAAAAGGTGGATTGTATTTTGGACTGAATCACCTACAAGTAAAGCACCAACAAAATATTCCATGTCCTTCATTTGCTTGGCATCTAGCACAATAAAAATAGAATAACATTATAAAAGCCATGAATCTTACGTCTAGCCATAAAATCTGGCACACTCTACATCACTTTGGATAAGTAATTTCCATTCTACTTTGTTCACTTGAACATGGTAAAGTAGTTAACAAGAACATTCATCCTTTTCCCTTATTCCATCAGTCCTGACATTTCAAACTATAATTCCCCCTGCATTGAATATACATGTTTTCTCTTCATGCATGCAAAAAAAAAAATATGCTTAAATTTTAAAGAAATTATGAGGGTTTGTGAGAAGTTTAAAGAAAGACAAGATTTGTCTTTGGCATTTGTACAGCACTGAGCACAACAAGAATCACACCTCAAACACATTGTATTAAGCAAGGATTAGAATGGTATGTCTTCATGTCTCATACACGTAAAGGAGAATTTACTCCAAGCAAGACAGATGTAGGAACTCTTAAGCAATAAGCTCAGTATCATACCTACTGGAATTTGATAAAATGCATTTATCTGTGGGGCACTGTGCCTTTAAATCCTACTCATAAATACACAGCTCTTTTCAGAGTGTTTCTCCCACAGGCTGCTAGAACAGCTGAGAGTTAGAAGATTATAAGAGAGCACTGAAAATACTTAATTTTTTCTATTCCTTTAAACATTCAAGACATTTTAAAGAGTCTAAGGTCATCATCAGTAGTGTTAATCTGCAAGCAAAAATAAGGATTAACCATGAAAGTAACAACATTTTAAACCAGTAGTCCAAATGTGCACGTGAGACTATGGGAGAAATTACCAAATTCAAAGGTGGAGCTTGATGAACTGTGTGAGAGGACAGAAGTGCTTCCAGGATGCATGAAGTACTTGTATCACATTTAATTACACAACATACATCTTCCACTGGAGCATTTTTAGGGGCTGAGAACTAGCTTTTTCTAGGTATTGATTCAAAGCTTCACTTCCTCACTTTATGTTTACTCAGTTTTGCATTCCTCTAAAAGTACCCAGGAGAGGTTCAAATCTTAATATTATCTATAGTACAAACAGTCAATGTACCATCATCTTCTCTCTCTTTCTCTTCTTCTCTTCCACTAGCACATAGTACGCTCTGTACAAAATGTCTCAAGTTGTTATGGAAGTAGGGGAAGGATAATTTATAACTTCTGGATTTACTGTCCATGATAGCACCGGATTTGACCACTTTCATGGTCTTTTCAGTCCTCTGTTCAACTGCTTTATTTCCAAGGTCTCACAGACTTTGTAGTGAAGTTGATCTAGAGGGTTGATGGAAGACTACTTTAGCCCAGGTCTCAAGTTTCCCTCTCCTTCAAAAGCACTAAAAGACTCCTGCTTTATGATCTATGCTTTTCAGGTTGTGTCTACATTTTCTTAACCTTCTAGATCCAGATGACATCCAGAGGAAAGTATTTGACTTGTCTGAATTCTTTAGTTCTCCTAATTACTTTTTAAGAAACAGCATTATTAATCATCTATCTTAAACAGCCAGTAACCCTTCCAAAATAGATTTAATTACTAAGAGGTCCAAACAGAGCAGAGCACTCTCCACCTTTTAAGTTGGACAAGTGAAATCAAGTGTTTTATAGCAGCAGCTGAATCCTCCATTGATCTTAGAACAGCTGTTAATAAAGCTAGGATCAGCAGCAGAGTCATTAATTCAAAGAAGAGTTAACATGGTGTAAATGGGAAATGTCACTAGTAGCAATGAAATGGTCACCATTTGGTTTAAAAATACCAGTTTTTCAGATACAAAGATGTCCGACACCCTCTTTCTAATTGTTAAAAATGTAATCTTGTTTATGTTAAAATACATCAGTGAAAAATGGAAAAAGAAAAACCATCAGAGAACTTGTGCAAGCTGTGGATACACTTGCTTATTAGGTGACTCCTGATGATCAGAAGAGTGTGTGCATCCATATGCTACTGTTATACTGTGGTTAACTTTCAGTAACATTTTTTGTTAAATGGGAATAGCAACCTTTAATTAGGATTTGGGGTTTGGTTCTGAAATTGCCATACACCTGCTTATTCAAAACAGATGTTTTATCTGCAGTGCAGTTTTACTCATAATATGTTATGACGGCAATAGCAGGTTGCTAACAAAATACAAAGGAAAGGCAATATCTACTTGCTGTGTTCTCTTCTATGAGGTTAATAAAGTTGACTGATTAGGAATATCAGTTTGCTTTTACCAACACCTGACTATGTTATCATGCCACATTGTAATCTATGTGAGTGTATCATTCAATGCTCTGATACTGAGAATCTAATTCACTTTTAGTCACAAAACAATTATAAAAGGACTTGGCCTTTATGCTGCACTTCATTTTTGTAGTGCTTCATGCATCATCAGCTTTCCACATATTACACATCTCCATCCCCATTTTACAGACAAAAGAAGCTGAAGCATGGTCCAGCACTGAGGCAATGCAGGGGCCTGGCCAGCCTTGGGCCAGCAGCACCACAAACAACAGATACAGTGAGGTTTCCAAAGCCCCACCCTCAGGTAAGGCAATTCCTTTCCTGGGTACACTCAGTAAATCCTAAAGTTAGAGGAAGCAAGACAGAAAAGCCATGAAATGTCAAAGGGAAGTGTTCTGGGCTAAAATCTGTTGTGTGGGAGGGAATGTTTCCAGAATCACTTGTTCTGCTTTTGTAACTGTCTTAAAAGGTAGAAAGCACTTCTGATGCTCAAAGAATGAATCAGTGCACTTTGGATTTCATCCAGAATTTGCCTATGATGTGCAATCAATATTCTAGGTAAGATGAGGGTCCCAGCTAATCACTGAGTGCTCGGAAGCCTGGAGCTGTCCCGATGTCATGAGTCAATTTTGCCTCTCATGCACTGAGAGGGTTGTCCTGCCACCATGGCCAAGCCACCTGAGCAATTTGTGTCCCTTCCCTGTGGAAGAAGGAGGGCTGTCAGCAGAAGGTAGAATAACAGTGCTGAGGTTTACCCAGCCCAAGTGGCAAAGGTGATGCAATACCAAGGACTGAAGCTTCACAAAGCAGAGAGCATGCCTCTCTTTGCTTCAGCTTTGCAGTATTTAAGTAGGCCGTTGTCATGCCTTCTGTGTCAAGAATGTAAAATTGTCGTATTGAGGGCTAATGCAACGTGTCGATTTATTTTATAAAGATACCGTATAGGCTTCTAATGTGATATAGATATTAAGTAATACCAAAAAAAAAAAAAAAAAAAAAAGAAGGAACAATTTTTCTGCCATATTAACACTTTCTAAGTAACAATAAAAAATCGTATTTTGGTTGAGAAATATGTATCTAACCTGAAAACCTTGAGCTTTGGTTTCATCCAGTTTGGAAAATTTGTTTCAATCTGACCTTCTTCTGTATTATATTTGTTGCCATCCAGAACAATAGTTTGGTGGTCTCTATCTGGTCTCTTGCCTTTGATGCAGTAGCTGTACCATTTCCAAGAATCCTGTAATCAGTAAATTAGCTTTGTTACCACAAACCTGTTCCCAGCCTAAAAAGCTAAAGCAACTGTAGTCAAATGAGTACAATGCTCTGGTTTATTTGCCTTCTTTTTTGTTCACTTTTTATCACTTTTCTTTTTTACAAAATGTTTTTTGTAATGTCAGACTGTGAGAAGATACAGGTTGTAAAAGAATTATATATTGAATTCTTCTCTGGATAGTAGTTTCTCTGTGGAGGAAGGTTTTTGTGATCTGACATTCAGCAAAGCCATCTTCTAGGCTCCATTTCATTGACAGGCCACAAATACATGTGGATCCACTTTGACTTTTGGACTTAGAGATGTAGACAGCAAAGCACCTGTTTAAGTAATTTGCTGAATCAGGGCTACAGTGAAATGAAACATCAAAAATTATGTAAATACAGGTTTATAGCTTAGCAGAATGAACATGCTCAATGTACAACTGAACAAAGAATTTACTGAGTGAATCTCATCTCTCTTTGTGTCTGCTTTTGGAATAGCTGTGACCACATCCTGCTTTTTTTTAATATTTATTTGTTATTTGAATGTAGTCAGCAACTACTTTTAACAGATTTCTTTTTATTTTCTGGTTTGATTATTTAACATTTGAGATTTATTGCTTGATGGGATACCTATTGAAAGGACTGGAAAGATTCCCATTGGCTTCAAAGGACGATGAATTGTGCCTGGAGCTCTGGTACAGCAAAGAGTTTAGACACGTGTTTAAACATTGATGCTTTCAATGGGACTTGAGCACATGTTTAAGATAAAGCATGTGCTATGGGCTTTGTTGCATAGGGAAGCACTTCAGCACATTCTTAAATGCTTTGCAGAACTGGCACTACAACAACCTCTGCTGCTAGCTATATTTTTTACTTTTATGGAGAAAAACTAAAAGCAGTAGAAGAAGTCACTGTTACTTTGCGATAAAAATACATCCAGCCTTGAAAGGGTGGATTTGCCTCCTGTTTGTTCATAAGAAAGTTTACATACACTATGATCTATTTTTGAAGAGCAGAATTTAACACTAACTTAATAGGAGATGAATGAATATTTTTCTATCCCTTTTCAGCAGTTTTAGTTTGGCACTTGTTTAAGGTGTTATTAATGTGCACATTCAAGAGAGTCTTAGATCCCTCAGTAGTTCTCCATCACGAAATGCCGTTTTTAGTATATAGCAACTTCTGACTACTGCTCACCATCCACTTTTAGTGTTCTCCCTGTTATCACTTCAAATACTTTCCAGAGAGTGAAGAAGTAACAAGAATGCTCAAATAAATGTCGTCTTCTCAAACTGTGCATTTTCATTAAGATTTTCTTAGCTCCCCACTCCCACATACCTTTCCCCATGAAAGTGAGAGGAGTATGCCTCTGCCAACTTTTTATCCTTCATTAGAACTAAATATCAGCTTAAACAGACAATCAGGAAATGTAAGATGCTGAGTCTTAAAAATTTGCTTTTTTTTTTTTCCTTTGGAGAACTGAGCCTTTACCAGATGAGATGAACGCCATTGTACTTCAGCAAACACATGGGCAGCCAGGAGCTACAGAAAATGCCAGAGAGTCCAAGGCTCAAAAAGCTCATGTTTTTTCACAAATGAAGCATGCAAAGAGAAAGCTTGCCCAGAAAATGGGGGTGGTCATATTCCCCTGCTCACAAAATCTCTGACAGAAACCCTGTGGAGTTTCAGTAGAGTAAACCTATACCACTCATAGATTAGTTTGTCTTTGAGCTTCAGTGAAATGAACAGTGAATATATTTAACCAGTTCCAAATTGTCTTGGGCACTTTTAATAGTTTTGACTAAGGTTATGATGCAAATAGTGTAAGAATTATATTAAACAGCCTTAAAGTGCATTTGCTCTGTAACTGGAACATGTGGTTGCAATTCCTACTGACATATCCAGCCTAGCTGTAATAATTGTGCAGCCTGATGGAGTTAGAGCCCCAGCTTGACCTAGTGAAACCTGCTGACATGGTCCAAGGTGAGCAGCCACTCTGCTCCTGCCAGTAGCTCATCTAATTAATTTAAAATCTGGCTTTGATATAATTACGCCAAATACAGCTACAGATTAAGATTGCAGAAAGGGGCAAATCTGAAACATGTCCTCACAAAGTCATGCTACTTTAATGATATTGATAAAAAACCACTTAGAGTTGTCTCAAACTTAAAATTAAAAAAAAACTTAAAAAAAAAAAAAAATTAGAGGGATACTGATAGTCCAAGGCTAACTATATGAAGATTGAATTCAAAAGAACAGGAGACTTGGAAAGACAGGACAGCAGGCAGGCTACCTTATGTTTTCAGGTACTTTTAGCTTTGATTTTTTAAAATGTTTCTTCAAAGCATTTTCTTTTGTAAGAAAACACTTTCTTATTTGGTTACTCTTCTTTCCTGAGACTTCAGGGCTTGTTGCTGTTCCATCAATAAAATAGAAAGAGACCAAGGAAACACAGATTTTACCAAACTAAAATGAATATGCAAATTCTTTTTTCTCATAGATACATACTGTTATGGAAACATGATGTTATTAAAATCATTTTCTATTTTCCCACCTCTTATTTTTAATCTGTCTCATATGGTCTTAAAATTTTTTTGCCTAGAAAACTAAACAACATCTCCTTGAGAAACCTTACCTGATCAAAATTAAAGCTTTCCCAGCCAGCAAGAAGCCCTGTTCTGTTCTGACCGCATTTGTGTTCATTTTTACAGCACATGGGTTTTACCTGCTGCATGCTGTAGTGCAGTGAACATGAGTCCATGCCAACTCCTGAAGCTCTGGCTACTTTCTGCAGAGCATGAATGGCCTTTGAAACCACCACTGGTAAGGCTTCCTGGGATGATTTTGCTGGTTCTGTGTTGAAGGTGTTACTGGTTTAGAGTTGATGCAGAAGGCACCTTTAGTGGAAATACTTTGAAGACAAAATAAATAAAAAAGAAAAAGTAGAAAGGAGTCAAACAGGTAATTATTTGTAAAGGAAAAAACTATTGATTTTCCTTTTGATACATAGTCTAAATTATCCCTCAAGAAAAGTAGTAATGCATCTTTAAACAGATTTATTGCTTCTAACTGTAAAAAAGTGGTTTATTTAACTTCCATGCCATTACTGTTTTCGTTTGATACAGAGATAGAACGCAAATGCAGACACAGGAGAGGAAGTTTAATTTGGGAATCAAAAAGATTCAAGGAGATTTGAGGTCCCAGAAGACTCTAGGACTCTTCCACAGTTTTCATTTTTTCTCCCACTTTCCAATTTTCAGGTTCCCAGCTCTCCATCCCTCCTGCCTGTGTGTCCAAGGAGAAGATTGCTTTATCCCACACCTATAGAGTCAAGCCTTCCTTGGAAGGCAATGTTTTTGCTGCACAGGTGTCCATCACAAGATGTATACACTGTTCTCTACTCAAAGTTGTCTCATTATACACTCAGATCTGAGGGCAAAGGAAGTCCATCAAAGCAAGTCCAAGATTACACTATAACCATAAAATAACGATTTATTGTTGGGACTTCATACTGATACATTTCTACCAACCTGCTGCTTTTGCAGGTTTGTTTTTTTCCCTGGCATTCCTAATAGTTCATCTGTAAAGGTAGTCCATAAACCAATCTTATGCAAAAGGAAAGTTAAAGGCAAAATTACAGTGTGTTACAATACAAAAAGCCCTGCAAATGGCTGTGATTTTCCAAAGTATAACCAGGTGTCTGGCTGGCTAGCTGGCTGGCTGGATGGATGTATGACAAAAGAAAAACTCTGCACAGTGTCATTGCCAGTGAAGTTTAGACAGACTCTGTTTCTGTCAGGGTCAGATTTACCTGTATTTGCTGAAGGGCAAGATAAAGCAGAATTTTACCCAGAGAAGACACTTCATCATGATTCTGCATTCCCAGCACTGTCTCCTGCCACTTTTTCCTGAGTCTGTTCTCTGGAGTCTAATGACATAGATGCATTCACTCTTCAAGCAGTCTTTGGTGGGAGTACAAACTTGTGTCTCTTTCTTCTATCCAGGACATATGTGCAGAAACTCTGTGGGACTCTGAGCCCCCAAAATCTCAATCTTAGTTTGAGAAGGTAGGCACTACACTCAGGAGTTTTTAGGGGAAATCTGACAGATGCTCAACTCACACAGAATAAATCTGGTCTCCTCTTCTTAGGAACACCGGGAAAATGGCAAGAGTGCTTCACTGGAAATGCTGTCTCTTGTGGTGATATGGAAAGGCTTAAGAGAACTGCTATGACTTTTACCAGTCTCTTGCAAGAGGAACAGCAAATACACATGTAGATAATTCTCTTTGAAATAACGTCTTTGTGCTTGAATGGCAATTGGGCAGGAGGAGAGTGATGCACACAGATTAGGTCACAAATACTTGTTCTGGGAGATTAAATGCACATCACAAAGCGATATTACTGGTATCCTGGTGATATCCCCATGGGATGTAATGCAATGTACAAAACACAATGGCAGTAAGGGACTTAAAGTGTTTGAAGTTTATATAACCAAAATCTGGCTCCAGCCAGTCAGTGTGATGATAATGTGTAAATACATATACATGCATACATGCATGGACGAGCAGCAGTGATGTGCTATTCTATGTCAGCTATTGCACTGGGACCTTTGGACAAGATGGAAGATACAAGCACCAGTACTGCAGCAGAGAAGACAGGAGGAAGATTATTTATTTGCTATTGTAAGGGGCCATGACAACATCACTGTGTAAAACACAGGATGAAATAACAATTCTATGCTCTTATTCTCTCTCATACTCAAGGACCTTCATGCACACTTGCATTCTCTTGACATCTGCAGAGAGCAAAGGGAAAGGCAGAAAAACAATGTGCAGACAGCTATACAAAATACGGACTTCTTGTTCAAAAAAACCGAAAAAGTTGAATATTCTGTCCCACTGTTTTATTCCCACTAAGTGAGAGAAATATCAGGTGGAGCTTATGATATGGTTTATAATGATTTAGAGTTTTTCTCTTGCACCAACAAAAAAAAAAAAAGGTTCTTCTTTCAAAACAATACTAATCAAAATTGCACACCACCTCACCTTCAAGAAGAAGCAAGAGAAAGGTTAGGCAAAAAACATCTGTGGTTTCCTTTTGGCCTCATGTGATTGCAATGCTTGTGTCCTAGCCATGCCAGTGATTCAGAAAAGGTCAGAATTCACCCTGTTTCACTTTTCCAAACCATATCAAGCAGTCCTCAGTCACCAAGGAGGGTCTGACCCAGATTTTGTCTCTTTCTTCTTAGCTCTTTGCCTGTACCTTCTGAGCATCTACTTCCCCAGGCCAACTTTCTAAGCCTCATCATCTCCCTCTCCTGTGCCAAAACAATCTTATTGCTTTCAGGTCTTTTACTCCCTTTGATCTCTCCTCTATGGACATATTGCCCTTCTCTTTCTTTTCTCCCAGATCCCCACTTCTCCTTTCCTGTAGATCCTCCAGGTTGATTTCTTCCTTATCCTTCTATTCCCTCAGGTTTTCCCCATATTATAGACTCGAGACCCAACTCTTTACTACAAATTTTTCCCTTAGTAAGAGTGGGGGAGGGAACAGGGAGAAGGTCTGCAGCTTTTCCAAATGTTGTGTTGTTAGGAATACTTCCCTTATTGTGCCTGTCTAAAATTTAGTTTATACAGGTGGCAGAATGAAATGTGCCATCTCATAATTAGTCCCACATGCACTGCAGGCAATTTATCATCAAAACAATCAGTACTCACCATTTGATTCAGCGAATACCAGAGATTATCAGAAAATTGAGCTGAGAGAAAGGAGGAAAATAGGATAGAGCACTTTGACTTTTGTAAATTTTTTTCCTCATTTTTTTTTCTTCTACAAAAATATCATTTTCCCTCTAAAGTAGTGACCAACTCAAATGACTCCATAATGAAAAGATTCACAGAAGAGCTGTTGTCTTGGCCTTTAAAACTTTTCTTTCCTTCTGAATTTGTTGTATTGGACTTTCTTGTTTTGGACTTAATAAACTGCTTCAATAACAGCAATCAGCACAAATGTGCTACTGGTGAGGAGTGTGTTCTTTCTCTTAGATGAGCACTGCTGCTGCTCTTTGTAGTGATGGCGAGACAGATCATTATGTCTCTTTTGTGCAAGAAAATGTGCACAGCAAACTCTGGACACTCATTCCTACACACACACGTATTCAAGTACGTGCACTCTCACACATGGGCATAGCCAGAGGTGTTAAATGCCCCAGGCAAAAAGAGGTGTGGAGACAATTCCCCACAAGATAACTAAGGATTATTACAGTATCATTTACTGCCAGTCCTTTCAATGTAGAAATCCTGTATTTAATGGAAAAACAGGATGCCACCAAGCTCCAAGGAACTGCTGAAATCCACGCATCAGAGTAATCAGGGTACAGAGGAGAAATGTCTGCAGGGAGAGACAGCAGTAGCCCCATGGCCCTGAGTGAGGGCATGTCTGCCTCTACCCTACACCCGGGAAGTGTGGAAATATATTACCCTTCAGAAGGGCTATGCAGGAATGTTCAGTGATATGAGGCTTGCTTGCCCCATGTCATTAAACCATGCACTGGAGGGCTTAGCCCCCAGGGTGGTCACCAGCAGACAGAAGCACACAAGTATTCCCAATGTTTTTGAGGGCTTTTTGCTACACACTAGCTTCAGAAACAAAATAGTGGGAAAACCAAGAAACTTTTTCCTCACAGTCTCTCCCAAGAACTGCTCAGTGTTTCCCCTTCTGTACTTCAATAGCTGCAACTCTTCCCTATCCCAGTCTCTTGCAACCCCTCCTTGTACCAGATACTGCTAAAAAAACTCACAAGCCAGCCTTTAAAAATTTTTCCACCATATGTTACAAACTGATCATTACAGTCTATGAGTCAAACCGAGTTTACTTTTTAAACAAACGAGGTGTCAATAAGACGAATGTTCCAGTGTTAACTTCAATTACCATAGACATGCCTGCTGATGAAGAGTGTTTGATCTATTGCTACTTCTTCAGGGCAACTTCCTTTCACAAGAAAGGCTTGTATTGCTGTGTTCTCTCTATCCTCTGCTTCCATTCTATCAATGTTGCTTTTGTTTTAGAGGCTCTTCAGTTAAATTAATATACTGATCAAAAGCAGAGAACTGAGTTCAGGCTGGGCTTAGTAAATCTAGAGTTGCATGGAAGATAAATTGCACAGCTAGAATGCATCCTTTGAGGTGAAGTTTTACAACAGGTAGACAGGTGAAGGTCATGTTATTTTAGCCACAATATAGCATGACCTAAGTGATTGTTTTAAAATAGTGCAGTGGTTTTTTACTGCATTGTCGAACATCAGTCGTGTTATACACTTACCAGAAGCCAATATGTCCTGCATGTTCTGCTATTTAACATAAAATACCAAATGCAAACAAAACACTTCCTTAGCTTTCTTTGGACAGTGTCATCTGTGATGGTCCCAGATTGAACTTGCTCTATGAAGATCTTGCACCTAAGCACAGGACAGAGCAAACACAAAATCGCACAAAAAGGGAGTGCAAAGAAACTTGACTTACTTCCCTTTCATTAAAACACTTCCTTCAGAGTCGACACAAAGAAACAGCAGTCCTTCCTTAGCTCTTAGATGAAACATTCATTGGCTGTATTGTGTGCAGCACACAGCAAAGTGCTATCATCTGCAACTGAGAGTTTACCCCACATCGACAAGACAAATAAACAGTGATCCTTCACAGCTGCTTTAAGACCAGTATTTTTCTCTGTACCCTTGAGCACTGACAAAGGAAACAAACAAGGCACCCAGGAACACACAAGCCTGTGCTGCCATTGGGTGTTGGGGGGAGGAAGGCAGTCAGGAAGAGCAGTCAGTCATTACCCCTCCTTGTCCTCACCCCTCTCTCCTTAGTCAAGTAGTCCTGCTACTGCAGACAGCAGAGAGGTCTTAAGCAACATCCATACTCCTCCCAGTCTGAGCAGAGGCTGGACAATCTTCCTTGTGGACACATGTCAGCTCTTGCTTATAAGGCACAGAAATTTTTGGCTCACATGGAAGTTACTCTACCATGTGGCACATGGACAGGCATTTGCAGCTCCTAGGTCAGGATGGGTCCAAAGGAAGGTCTCCAATTCATGTAATGCACCCTATTTTAGCCAAACAGTAATAAATTGGAAGACGTTTGAGAAGAGCCTCATTTTTAACACCTTTGTAACCTCCTTATATCTAGCTGTATAGGCAGCTATATCTAGTTTATTGGCATATATAAGCCAAAAAAGGCATAAGAAAAGGAACGAGTGGAGGTCTCCAGCTCTCAGCTGTATCTAACAGACCATGGATGGACCACTGTGGAGGTGGGTGGCTCCCCTGCTGTTTACAAACCAGCACTGGTGGGCTGTTAACACTGGAAGCAACAGTACTTCACCAATGTCATCACTTAACAATATAATATGACAGCATGTATAGAAACGATTAGCATAAATCAACATAATACCCACTTTGCAGCATTAGCATCAAAAACTTTCATCCTCAAGTAGTGGGGGGGACACAATATATGGTGAATTGTAATGATTTTTCTGAAGTGCTCTTACATGGCATAGTATGTTTGCATAGTACAGGCATGGGAGAGTGCACACACACGTATTTTAAGAATATGCATAATACTGTAAGCTATGACATTTGTTTTTAACAATAACATTCCAATATTTCTGTGATCTTTTCTTAGACTTAAAAAAAGAGACAAATTTGCAGGAGCTGCCACATGGGGGAGGGTGGAATGAAAGGGGTGTGTGGGAGTGGATGTGTTTGTGTGTGTGTGTGTGTGTGTGTGTGTATTCATATTGATTTCAAAGCACATCAACATGTCTTTCTGTGTCCAAAGGGTCATCATGCATAGAGTCATGTAAATAGACACTGCTTAAAAAACTAACTTGAGGTCAATCAGACTCCTAGGTTTGAATTACAGGTAAACATATTTCAAAGTGTAAACTTTGGACATAAGGTACAAGGGAGAACAACCTTACATGCCACTTCCATCAATCTTGATAGCGTACTTTCAATTTTCAGTGTAATAATTCAAAAGTCTTGTGGCTTTCTGACAACACTGAGCACTGCCTCTTCCTCATTCTCCGTCCTTCCCTCCAGTGCTTTGTGCACACTCTGATCACTACCCATTTCAAACCCGAATGCTTAATCACATCCAAGTGTATTTTTGAGAGCTCTTCCAAAGTCTTCACTTCAGGCAGCATTTTCCTGAACAAAAGATCTCTTTTTGGGTTAAGATGGCGCGCACATTTAGAGATGGCAGGCAAAGTACAAATAAAGGAAAAGTACAGACTACAACAGAAATGCTTCTCCTGTCCTAAGGGAAAAGTCTATAAATTCTCTAGACTCTACAGCAGGTCAGGATAGTTAAATTTTCCATTCCTTCACTAGCAATGATGATTAGAAAAACCTGAGGAAGATCTTCATGAGTGGTGCTCTAGTCACTCTCCGCTCCACTTCCCTAAGGTGACACCCTGTTTCCCAGCAGAAAGCTTACCACAGGCCTTGCTCACCACCATATGGCATCATATCTCTGCACTCACCCTTTCAATCATATTAATGCCAATAATGCAACAATCTTTTTCTTTTATAAAGGTCTTAACCTGGCTTGTGCATTAATTTAGTCTGCCAAGTTATTTATGCAGCTATAAAAATGCAGACTAGGCATCCTTACAAGCACAGGCACATCCTATTAATGCTGATCTGAAAGAGCTGTGAGCTCACCGTTACAGGTCCTCGATAGTGCTGGCCCATTACTGAATGTTTTCTAGGGGCCAGAGGTGAACAAGCTGATTCTAAGGGGAATCTATCTGTGTCTTCCAGCTTAACCTAAGGTCCATTCTTTCCCATTGGACAGATTCACTCTTCTTTTGCCGTGTCCAGACAATCTTGTAGTATTTCCAGACTGATGAAAACAAACAACGCTGATGCATGTCCAAACACTTCTGTTGTGATATTTCCAACCTATTTCAGCAACCATTTCAGTGAGTGTTGGGAATGTGTAGTACTGCTCTGAAATGACACCATATTCACAAGCTTTCCTTGGACATTTTGGCGAAACCTGCTCTGAAAACACTGACAGTTTTGTCCACGTGAAGCCCGGAAGATTAGGCCATATGTGGTACTCTAATAATAGCACCGAAGTAAGGAGTATTATTAAGAAGTAGTTTAATTTTTGAACATATCATGTAACACACTGTGAAAGTAGCACAAGGTCAAGGAAAACATTTATTATTTAATTTGACTTGGAGCCAAACTGGTGGTGCTGTTGAAGACCATACTTCCCACTCTGAATGGAACTTCCTCTATTCAGTCCTTCCAACTTCATCAAAACTTTCCACTCACTCTGCCTCTGTCTGTCTCTTTCTTAGCAAATACGTCAGAATCTCTGAGGCTCCTCCCCTCTCATTCTTTATTTCTCTGCCAGATAAACGAGGAACATTCTTTATTCCTCTATAAGCCACATTTTTTTTCCATTTCTTCTCTCAGCTGAATCTTAACAGCTCCAAGAAAGTGAAAGCAGCAGAGATAACAGCAGAACCTCATCTTAGAAATCAATGTCATTGTCATCTGAACTCTTATTTCCAGACAACATTTCCCATCCTTTCTTGAACAATAAGATGGTGATTTCACATCAAAGGTAACCATGACAGCATCATGGCAGACATATTTGCTTGGTAGGTGGGTTAAAGCAGTTTTTCAGTACTGTATGCCTATTAACGTTATTATCCACGGACTCAAAAAAATCACTATTTCAGTCATTAAAAAGGTACATGTGAATGCAAGATTTACTAAGTCTGAGTGGATGTGATCAATAATTTAAATATTACTGGACAACAAGTAAAGAAAATGAAAATAACAGCTTGGTTTTAGGATATATATAGCTGTCCTATGAACGTAAATATATTAAAACATTTCTGCTATATTTTATGGCTCTATATAAATATCAAAATAGGTTTATAAGTTGAAAGGAGAACATGCCAATTCTAAAATCATCACTCACAGCGCTTCAGTTTATGCAGTTAAATTTCCCAGCTAACAGCATTCTGCAGGCAGTTGCTCTCCCGCCCAGGAGGCAAACCACACATCTGTCTTTCCAATACTCATGGTAAAAAAATCAGTCAGGAAATGCAGGCCTAACAGAGCACATTCAAGGACAGTAGGGGTAGGGAGACTCATCACAGCAAGAGTTGCAACACAACCTCTCTTGGGTGGGGTAGGGAGTACTCAGACAAGACAAATCTCTACATAAGGATGTCATTGCATTGGCATCTTTTTCTGCTTCCCTTGGCACTCTGGTCTTCCCTTTCCATGCTTTTACCTGACCAACACCCTCAGGAAAAGAGGCTGTCTCTCTCTCCCCTTTTCTGGATGAAAAGGTCGATATGGAGAAAGGTCACTTTCCATCCTGTACTGAACAGACCATCTATCTCTGGCACCAGAAGTTAGGTTGAGTCCAGTAAGGGCCACATCATAAACCATTATAAAAGCAATGCCTTCATTGGATGTGAAGTGTGCTTAAAATGGAACCTCTTGCGGGAAATTTTATGGGTACCACAACTACTTGGCAATGGGATCCATTTATTGGCCTCCTCTCAACTTCAGCAAACTGGAGCTTCTGTAGCCCCAATGACTGTGTAGGACTCCAAGGTGGTTTGATTAAAGATTTCTGTGGAATGCAGTACAAATTTTTGCAGGTTTCCCCTCAAGGCCAAGAGGAAGCTGCGTCCCATTTTTTTTTCCATAAAATCCAGTTATCATAAAGGCATCAGTGGAAAGGGAAAGGAAAAATTTGATGAGCTTCTTTTCTTTCCTGCCTTTCACTTTGGTTGTATTTTTCTCAGGATTATGGCTCTTGGACAATATGCAAGGCAAGTTTGGCTTAAACTGTACAGCTTTATTTTTACATTATCCAGAATCATTCATTTGGCATCAAGAGGTCTCACTCAGATGACATAGATAAAGTCACAGCAGAATTATATTGGCATAAGTGAACTCAAATTTTATTCAAAAAAATATACACCTCCATCCCAAAAGCTTCTCTAAATACTAAAGAACAAGACCAGAACAAATTATAAGGAATCAAATTTCCTAGAGCCTTTCTTTGACAGCACCTTAGTACTCCATCAGAAAACTTGATGCACCTATTGATCATCTGATGGAACAGGTCATCATCGAGTTTTCCCAACCACATTCCAAGCGACCTGTTTGAGCTGTGGTGTGGCAAAAAGTCACTGTCTCCTATTAGAGTCTGTTCTTGGGTGGGTCCTTGCATCTTCTTGGGTGGAACCTTTTCACCCAACAGGACAAAATATCTCTAGCTCCAGTGGGTACGTTCTGGCACAGTGATGAATTAAGGTATTAGAACTCTGTTAGGAGGGTGGTGCAGGTGAGCTGATCTGAGTGGGAATCAGGTCGTCTCTTAGGGGCTACTGTGTATCTGATGAAGGCAACCCCAACTCATTTTGCACTAGATCATATGGCCAAATACTGTAGCCGTGACAGGGAAAACTCCTGAGCAGCTCTTCCCCAAACCAAGTCTAAGAGAAAGAGCAACAAACAAAAGACAGGCAGCAGTTTCCCTCAGACTCTGTAAGACAAATATTTCTACTGATAGTTCCTTTGCAGCCTACTTTGTCATGTCTTTTCTCTTTTAAATTTATTTATTTATTAGCATTTTCAGTACTCCTTCTGCACCAGAACTTTATTTAAGGCTGTTGGCTGGGAGCCCCTGGGAGGGTTCCCAGTCCCCTGGGTGGATTCCCAGTCCCGGTACACCACAGTATTACGAGTGTGACCTCCTGCCTTGCCAGGACTTTAAAGGGCCCATCTGCCCTGTTACCATCAATCATATTGGATATTTGTAATTCAGCCCCTCCAAATTACCCAGGTTGTAATTCCCAGTCCTAAACAGTGTCCAAAGCTATTCTGTGCTATTCTTTTTGCATAGAAAGAAAAATATCTAATTTAAAGCTGAAGTTTCCCCCTCGTAACATTTATGCATAGACTGTGTTACTGCTATTATATTCTGAAAAACAGTTATTTCACAAAAAAAAAAAATCCTTTTCATAAGTGCTTTGCTCCCTACCTATCTTTCTTTTCCTTTTATGTTGCATATACCAACAGGGGCCAACTTTATTTCAGTATTGACTTGGATTTTGATGAATATGCTTCTATTTCATTTATTCTTTATTTGTGCAAAAGCTAGGCAGTATTTTTACATTGTTTTCCACTTCCTTTTTGATTAAACTGTTATATTTGATTTTCCAGAAATAAAGAAGCAAAGAGATAGAGAGAGTGAGAAAAATACATCATCCTTGATTCTCTCCTGACTCACAGCTCTCTAAGCTCTGACCCAAAAGCCCACCTTAACTCACTGGAAATAAGTGCCCAAAGGGAGCCATCAAGAGAGGAAGTTCTTCAGGAAGTGACTACCCAAAGTACTAACCACAGGAGAATAAGGCCTTTTCCACCTAAAATTAACTGAGCTGCTCAAACAAAAACACTAAACCGACTATAAACTTACTATAATAATAATAATAATAGATGACCCAAGTCAGGCCTTTTAAACTAAATTGCTATAATCAGTATCAAAGATCAAAGATCAAAGGCCTCTAAAACTTCAGTGCCATTAGTTAGCATGTCAGAGAAAACCCAGTCTGTACAAATTCAGTGGATAGGCTGTATATCTCTTTTTCCTCTGCATGTAACTTTCCAAAGCTCTCTTTCTTGGGGTTGGGGGTATCCCCATTCTTTGTTCCAGCTTAGGCAAAGAGTTTTCCGAGCAAAAAATATTGCCATCTACAATACATAGAGTGTATATATATATATAAAACTTCCCTTTTTGCTGTGTGCCCACAACAGGATTTGGCAGTAAACTAAGACCAAGACAACAGTTTCTTCACTAAATCAGCCAGCAATGGGAGCACAGTTTCACCAGTGCCACTTGTTAAGAGAAGGAAATTTACTGTTGCTTCTTTGAGCACTCCCATGGGACATGACTAAAACATCCTGGGGAGAAGGAAGCAGAAAACATCACAATAAAAAAGACCATCCAATGTAACCCTGAATAGTGAACCTGATGCTACAGCCCTCATCCACTTCCATTCATTCTTCCCTGTTCCCTTTCCCTCATTCTTCTATTCCCTTTCAAAGCCTGTCCAATCTATAGCCAGGGTGGGTAGCCCTTACCTTGCAGTGTGTGGTGACTGCTTTGGCAGATCACCAGTTCCCAAGCTGCTGACTGTCTGTTAAGAACCCCAACAACAACAGCAAGAGGAACATAAATCCTCACAGAATGACCAGAGGAACAGAAAAAGCAGACAGTGAACCTTTTTTTCTTTCTAAACCAGAAAGCTTCAGGCCAGATGAACTGCACCACAGGCCATCCTTGTGGTCTTTGGGCAAAGGAATGACAGGCACTAGAGAAGCAGATCCTGCCTGCTGTTAACTACTGCAGCTCACTCCTCCATTTGCCTTCATCTGTCCAAGAAGGCACCTCATTACCATTTTAGCTGCTGAAGAGGCAGGGGAGCAGTTACTTATTTGTGCAGTGGCTGCTCCCAACTGCAGCCCCCAATATGAGACAAAACACGGAGCTTACTTCACATGCAGTGGCAGCTGAGGTCTGGCTGTGGGCTCCTCACAGCTGCACAGGAGCTTCCCTGCTCCCCTCCAGGGAGAGGAGCAGGCAGGCTGGGGTGTCAGGAGCTAGGCTGAGCACAGTCCAAGGAGCCCTGCTGAGAAGATGAGCAGGCAGCACGAGCCTTGCCCCGAGGAGCATAGTCTAGCTCTGCGAGTTACAGCAAAGAGCAGAAATCATGGCTAAGCACAAGGTAGCGCGTTCCTGAAAGCCCCTGAGCAGATCAGTGACCAGGAAGAGAGCCCAGTCTACCCCAACAACACTCCTTGCAATGTCATCCTTCATCCTTTTTAAGCTCACTCTGCCCTTCTCAAGACCCAGAAGTGGCATTTGTGCTTTGGATGAGCCTGTGAAAGACCTCCAGGCTGTCAACTATCAGCTGCCATCAGTTGTGCTTCCTTTCCTTCAGGTCTCTTGCATCCCGCTGTATGCCAGGGCCACCAGCCCGCTCACCTGGCAAACAAACAGCCTAGCTGCCTGCTGGTGGGACAACCTGCCACTCAGCTGGAAAAGGTACCGTGACCTTATCTTGGAAACCAGTGACCAAAGTATTTATTTGCTCAGTAAAGGAGTGGTAGACAAAAGTCGCCAGTGAAGAAGTTAGTGGAGAAGGCTAAGCATTCCCTGTGCTCTGGTGTGTTCTGTACCAAATTTTCACTTCCCAGCCCCTGATAGATAGTTCACATGTAAATAGTTGCTTACAGACATACATGCACCACTCAGATGCTCCTTCTATGGAATCAGCAAGCAGTGCAACTGTGGGCATTAACAGTGCTGCTGCTGCAGTACCTGAACAGGCTCGATCAGGGCTCACCTCCTTGTCAAAGGAAGTGATTTTGGTTCAAGAATGTGGAAATAACTGAAATATGTATTTCCAAGGCTACTATAGCCACAGAGAAGGTTTCTTTGAGACTGTGACTGACCACCCAGGCAGTCAAAGCTAACATATACTTGAATAGTGATTTGTAGAAATCTGATTTCACCCTTAGGTTAATAGCAAGATCTAAGACTTACCACGAGGAACACAAAGCATTTGCAACCTGTCTGCTAAGCCTACAAGAAAACTGAAGTCAGCTATCCAGCCACTATGCAAAGCTTCCTAAAAGGCAGTGACATACATTTAGCAACCATCCAAAAATCAGAACATCAAAAGAAAACATTTTTGCACTAGTTTTCCTTGCTATTGCCAGCCTATGTCCCTGCAAAGGGAGTAGTGTTTACGGGACCAGTGTTTGGAAAAGTAAGCTTGAATAGCAGTGTCAAACGGTAATTGGCACAAAAGAGATCCCTACATTTGGAACAAGAGGAAATAAGTTTTCCTAAGCACATTGGGACCACAGAGGGCTTGTTGTTGATAGACCCACAAGTAGTAATATTACCAGGTTCATGCCAAGGGTCATAGCATGCACTGAGACAACAGTTCCTTAGAGCAATGAGAGCAGGGTCATGACTCCTGTGTGCAACTGATTGATCCTCAGAGCTCAGATCTGTGAGACGCATGGGGGAAAAAATGTGCAATTTACAGCATTCATTTACACTTGGCTTTGAAACGTTTTTATTGAGGCAATGATCACCTTGAATTTTTGCTTTTCACTTACTGCCTGCAGGTCAGTGGAAGGATTTGAAACAATACATAACCATGGGATTTTATCAGCAGAATACATTAGTGCACTACTTATATGCCAGGTAAAGTTTTGCAGCTGTTAGCTTTTCTTCTCAAGGGCTCATATCTGGAGACTGGCCTCTAATTTCCATTTAGCAGAACAGAAGCTTGAAGCCTTGAGAAATGACAGTGAAACTGTGCAACCACCCCAAGGACTCAATTCTTAGTTTATGTTCATTAAGACCACAAGTACAAAAGTGCATTGAAGTCACATTTCCTCTTTATTGATCTTGAACCTCAACTTTTGGAATGGACCTGAGGAATATTTAGGACAACCTGAGAGCAAATGAGGTTTAAGGTGTTCTAAATTATGCGTCTGGTATAGAATACTGGAGTGCCCTGCACTGCTCTTGTAACCCCGACCCTCAGCACAAACTGCCTCCTTTCCTTGGTAGCCTCCTGCCTGTTTGCCACCTGAGGGAACTTTTTTATGGGAGGCATACTCAGTTGCTTCTTTAACGGGTCATTTATATTTCTGATGACAGCGGAAAATTTAAGACTCAAGCTTTAAGAAGGAGCCCATGGCTCCAACACATTAAATAAGCCTGCTGTGCTTGCTGCAAACATCTGGGAAGCTCAGCAGAAGTCATTCTGGATCTTGTGAGAGTTTTCAGTCACTTCAAGCTGTTCTGTGTAATGTCCCAGGTACATTCCCTTGGGCTCCTGACCAGGACTTTACAACAAGAAGAAACTTAGTAAATTTTGAATAAGCCCAGAGATACGGCCTTGGGAGTTTGGCCAGTGCTAAATGAATACAGAAATCAGTAAAGCCTATAGCTACATTTCCTACCAGTACTTGGATTCAAGGAACTCCCTGTAGAACTGCACACAGACTGGATTGCTATGATCAGTACTGGAAGGGGATATAATGCAACACTATTAATGCAACTGGTCCCATTGAACTCAACAGAAATTCTGCCATTTTCTTCATTCAACCTAGGATTTCACCTAATGTGTCTTTTCCAACTCTAATATCTGTGATCCTGAGCACATTACTAAATTGCCAATGGGATCTGCCAACCGTTACAGTCTGTGATTTGTCAAGTACTCTATTTGTATTCACTACATCTCTGTCATGTAAAGGATTCCAGTAATAACCTATTAAAGACATTTAACGTTACCAATTTAAAACTGAAAAACACAAACTACTGAGGTGGTGAAGTTGCCAGAAGAGACATCAGGGCCTGTGTTAGAATATCTGATTCAACAACTCCAATATGTGCAAAGCCTGCAGATTGGATAATTATAGCTCCATCAGTGAGTAGTGTATTTATTAGACCCAAATTTGGTTATCAGAAGTGTTTACAGAGAGATTGCCATGGTATAAAGGGCTGGCAAATGTGGACAAATAAGGGTGGCTTATTAAAGCTCAGTTTTTGTGAGAGGTGCACTCATTTTCAATGCAGCTACCTGATAATTACTGTCCTGAGCAATTTGGTCCAGTAACATACACAGCAATTAAGGAGGACTCTGTTATACCTGTTATTTAGCAAAGCTCAAAATCCCAGCTCAACACTTAATCAGATAGAAATATTGTTTTCTTATAGTATCACAGAAGCAAGCCTTGACAAAAAAAGGAGGGTATCAAATGCCTCTTATCCTTGCTTAGTCATTAATGGTGAAAAAAATACAGATAGCTACATGCTTAGTCTAGTTTGGGATCAATTTGTATACACACAGAGAAACAAGTTACAGATGTTTAAAAAGTTATGACAAATGAGAAAACAGCCACACACACTAGAAGTGGCTGCAACAAATTGCCTTTCAGTTACAGGTCTGTGGTGCAACAGTTGACATATATGGAGTGAAAGTTAAGGAAAGGGTGGTAGTCCCACGAGGGTATGGGTTGAGTGGGACCATGAGGGACCATGCAGCAAATAATTGTTAAACAAAGGTGTTGCGAGAATCCTCGATAGACAAGTATTCAAAAGCCAAGGAATGATCAGCCCTGTAAGTCAAAATGCAGAAGTAGTCAAAGCAATGACAATTTTCTGAAAACTTGAAATTACTGAAGTTTACTATCTTTTACAGTTCTTGCAGATTCGTGCTCTCTCAGCTGCTCCTTAAAAGAGTCTGTACCCTTCACTAGCTTTATTGCCGTTCTGGTGAAGGGTCTAGAGAGTAAGTCCTATGAGGAGCAGCTGAAGGAGCTGGAGTTGTTTAACCTGCAGAAAAGGAGGGACTTATTACTCTCTACGACTACTTGAAAGGAGGATATGGCAAGATGGGGGTCAGTCTCTTCTGCCAGGCAACCAGTGACAGGATGAGAGATAGGCTCAAGCTGCCCCAGGGAAGATTCAGGCTGGACATCAGGAAGAAGCTCTTCGTGAAAAGGGCTGTTAAGCATTGGAACAGACTGCTCAGGGAGGTGGTGGAGTCACCATCCCTGGAAGTGTTCAAGAAATGACTGGACATGGCACAGAGTGCTGTCAATGTGGTGATCAATCAAAGGTTGAACTTGATAATCTTGGAGGTCTTTTCCAACCTAAATGATTCTGTGATTCTGTAATATGCAGGAAGCTCCACTGGGTGTTTTGGCTCAGACTATCTGGTTGGTGCAATCCCAGCAAAAGGTTTCTTCTATTTGGTTCTCAGTGTCTTTCATTCTCAGTTGAGATCAAGCAGCCCTGCATAAGCAACATGATTGTTCATGAACAGTTCTGACAATAAATTTTTCTTTTATTTTTTTGGTTAGATATTTTTAATTCTTAGTAAGTTGTAAGGCGAAGTCAAGCATTGCTTTGTGTCACATTTAGTATCTGGTGTGACTCAAAATGTTCATTTACTTTGGGAGCTTTTCCTGTATATATTTTCCTTTTTTTTTTTTTTTTAACTAAAGTACATTTTTAGAGAAAAGCATCCACTTAAGCAATATTGAGACACTTAAATTTGGGCAGGGATCAGAAGACTCCAGGGGTATCTTCTGTCTATTATTTTGCAATTCAAAATGTCACAAAAATCTTTCAAAAGTCATTCAAACCAATTTTTTGAACTGATAGAAATACATCATTTTTTCCTGTTTAAATCTATACTTTTCAGGATGAAAAATTGACTACAAATTTTCATCCAGATCTAACTTTTTCTTCAAATATATTCATAGAACAACACTTTTGATTTTACCCCTTCAGAAAATAACCTGTTTGCAAGTCAATTTATCAAAATTACCTTTCTAATGCATAAAATAATAATGTATTTCAGACAGTGCTCCTGCACCATTTTAAAAGTAGAAGAATTAGGAAGAAGAGAAAAGAAAGAAAAGACAAAAATATATTTTAGAGCTTTTTAAAATCTTTAGAACAATATTCTTCTGCATGAGTCTGTTTTCATCACTAAAGTAATCTGGTTTTTCTTTCTATGGGACTTAGAAGTTCAGATAAGCTTCAAGAGTAGCTTATGTCATTTGTGTAACTATATAAACCTTGTTTAATAAAGTGCAAAAGACATAATAAAACTTGTAACACAATAATATATAACTGCTAAACATTTAAAAATTATTTATTCCCTTCAAGAAGAGAAAAAAGCCTAGCTATATTTACTGTATCTTACCTCTCAATAGAGCTTTCTCTGATTTTACTGATACATTTTTGGAATTCAGAAAATATTCTCTTACCTAAAATGTTGACATGTTTCATTCAATAAAAACAGATCTATTTGGAATATTTTATGAGTCGGAAAAGCCAACACAGATTCTTTTGTTTATTTAATTATTTAATGTTTGGATGGTGCTTTGCAAGCATAATACACACTTATTTTTAGCACTACTTGTGCATACAGCATTATCAGCAAGATACGAATAAAAAGCTCTCAGCTTTGCAAGCAATTTTGTTGATTAATTTCTTTGTATAAAGCAGCAGAGGGAGCTCATACATTATTTTTGGTGTCTCACACACAAAAAAATGATAAATTACACGTGCACACACATGTGCACACGCACGCGTGCGGGTGACACGGCCCCGCGCATGTATGTGCACATGCACTCAGCTCTGGGACGAGCTGCACAGCTACAGCGGCTGTACCTGCACTTGTCACACAGACCAATAGGAGCAGATGTGTTCAGCAAAAGAGCTGGGAGTGAGCACCGCTCAGCCATGGCACACGTCCTTCAGGGCACTCTTTCTGGACTAGTGAACCCTGGTCCCATCAGATGAGACACCCATGTGTGCCTTGGGCGTGTTCAGGGAGCTCCCAGAGTGCTTTTTCCACATGGGTTTTACCCAAGAGGAAGCCAGCTCCTGTGTTCTGACCTTGCTCCTGGATGCAAACCAAAGCTCAGCTGGTAGGGGTAATCTGGAGGTATCATCAACAGCACACACTTGATCCAGAGCAAGTCACCAGCACCAGACCTGGGTTAGAAACTTCTAGGTACCCACCTGAGCCAATCTTCAGGTGTGTAGGAATTCAGATGGATGACATCAATTTAGGCAATTGCATTCTGCTGGAGTGACATGTTAGGTGCCTACATGCTTTTCTGAATTTTCTCCTCAATCCGTATAATTTTTGCAGGAAATGTTTCACGATGGAGGTACACTGAGAAAGAAGTGCTGAAGCCACATAAAGGAGTGGACAAACTTCCTGAACTTCTTGGTTTTGTCTGATTGAATGAGTTCTTGGGAACATATGCCCTCAACTGGCCCCCTGAAATCTGTAAATCTGAGGTGTAAGGAAGGCTTACCATAGTTACTGAGAAGACCCTAGCACTCCCTGAACAGCAGAAGTATAATTGTTATTTCCTTTAAGGATATATAGACTATATCCTCTTCTACATGCTGGGCCAGCTAGCACCTTGGGAGCATAATTTGGCTTCCCTAGGCACTCCTGTGAAAGTCTAGGAGGAAGCAATGGGCAGTGGATAACACAGGGACTGCGCTTTGGTGGAGGGCAAAGCTGGAAGAAAACAGTTGGTGCAATGGACTGTCCCATATCCCACCATATAGACATCAGCACCGTTGAGGCCAAAGACTGAAAACAATGGGAAAACTGGGCTGCCAATACCTTTTATTTCCAGGATGGGCAGAAGTCCTGGGAACTTTGGACTACAGCTTGCTGGTTTTGCCTCCAGATTTGGACTGAGTAGATGTGAAGATGACAACAGTGGGACTGAAAAAAACAGGAAAAAACAGATTAGAAAATGAGACAAATGTGAAGACAGGTGAAAATTGGGGACTAGTCTCTGTTTCTAGGAGGTCTCTCAAGGCATCAGGGGGATGGGGCACAAGATTGGGAGAGCAGACAAAAATGGCACAAATGCTTTGTGATTTAAAAAAAACTTATCCTTTCAGGGTGGGGCTTAGGGTTAAAGGAATAGATTTGGGGAGAATTACTTGTCATACCTAAACCAGCTGACCAAACTGGTAATAAAAAGCCCATAAACCATCACTGTGAGAGAGGAAAAGCCACATTGTTTTTATTTGTCTGTAGAGCAATATGTGTCACTGTATAAATAGTAACTAATAATAATAACATGTGCTGCAGCACTTCTGTGATATTTTTCAATAATTACTGTTGTTGTAAAGGAGTTTAGTATGAAGTAAAACATCTCTATGAGGGAAAAAATTGCTACCTCTTTCCCCCTGATATTTGTGTAACTGAATTAAAAATACACAGATACATTGAGTCAAAAAAACATTATTCCTAGTTCAAGGAACTCAAGCTGAACACCTTGAAAAATCTCTTAGCTACATTGTTCTCTCATATGTTATGAGGATTTCTATTTCCTTTTAACAGCAGTAAATCGTCAAATGAAAGAGGCTTATATTGCACATACCATAGCCAGACGTGCTCATGATGTAATGTCAGAATGAACTATTTTTTAACCTAATATACAACAATTTAGCAGCATTAGAAGAACATAAAACAGATAAAAGTATAGCTTTTACAGCCATTCATCAATGGCCTTTTTTTTTGAAGAGTGCAGATACCTCCTCAGGCTAAGCATACATCTCTCTATTTCACATAAATACACAAAGTGACAGGGCTTCCAGTCAAAATAAACATTTGCTCAGTGTATACCTGATTTCCACCCATTTCATTCAACAGGAAAGATACTGAGGTTAACAAACACACTAATCTCTCATCTGCTCTAGGGATGAGGATGTGCTGTATCCAACAACTTGTGATTGAGTGTGTTCACAGTTTGCTGCTCCCATGGATGTCCACGCCTTTGCATTGGTATTATTTAAAAGGCAAACAAAAGAACAAGCCTTGAGGTGGATCCAATCAAAATTACTTTCAGATTTTAGAAAATAAGAATGGTTCAAGGGAGAGAGGACAATGTCTCAGGTTTGGTAACGGTGCAAGTAGTGAGGAAGACTGCTGAAGAAAGCATCATTTGGATGAAAATGCAACACAAGTAAGTGAGGTAACAATATCATTGCTCACTGAAAAAAACAAGCAACCAACAAAAAAACAAAAAAAAAAACAAAAAAAAACCACCAAAAAACCAAAACAAAACCCTCATATAATACAGAACAACTCAAAACACCTATAATTCAGGGCTAAAAACTTCCAAAAGTCTGAGGCACCCAAATCTCATGAAATCTGAGGAAATCTGAGGAAAACTGTGTTACCTACACCAGAAAGTAATTTTTTGCATTTGTGGCTCTGGCTGTGAACCCTCTATGGATGGAAAGAGGATCCTGCTGCCATCGTCTGTCTCTCCAGCAGTTTGGTAGCTGAAGGAGAACAGGAGCTGGGCACAGGCCTCTTACCTCCTAGAGCAGGGCTACACTGAGCATCACTGCACCATCACCATCAGGGCTGGCTCCCTTGCCAAACAGAGAATGAAAGGATGTAGTAGGTCCCCTCTGAGTCCCATACATGGCTTGCTAAACCTGTATTGTGATGCTTTGTCAGGTAAAATACAGCATTTGGACATATTGTTTGATGATCTCAAACTAGGATTTCACATCACTCTATCGAAGAAAATGTTGATTGAGTTATTTTAACAGTCATGGTATCAGTTAAACCTGATTAACAGATTATTTTCCACTGACATCACTTCTTTATTCTATTTACAAGCTAAATAGCCCAGACACTCAATTGATAAATGCTCATTTCCCTCCATCTTAATTAACTAAATATTCTTTTACTTAAACAATTCCTCATTTTTCCATAGACACAGTAATAGATCCATTAGCAGGGTCTATCTGATACCAGGGATCTTTTATTTATGAGGACAAGTCCAAATGGTTACTATTTTTTAATGTTTTTATTTTCCTTGATACTGTACACCGTGTAATGGCTTTGGTCCAAACAGTAATCACACAATGGGTGCCGTTTCTTCTTTCTTGACCTATCACACTCCACATGATTTAATCCATTGTTTTGGATGTTGCCAATGATTTATTGTATGAAAAATGTAAATGATCTGGATGGCAGATGTTTTATATTTTCTGACCATTCATTTTCAGTGGGAATGTAATTAAAATTTATGAAGTGTATCTGCTGAATTGCATTGGCAATTGATGATCTCCTCCAGTGCTGTCTGTCTGGAGATGATGAGTGATTGTGGACAGTGAGATGTGTTGACAAGGGCAGAAACAGACGTGATGTTACTGTCATGAGTGAGGCTACCTGCAAAAAGGCTGCTGGTTTTTTTCTCCCTTTTTTTCCCACAGGAAGAAGGTGGCAACCAGAGCTGTCTTTCTTCTTGCAAGACAGAGTACAAAGCCTCTGCACACTCCTGAAAGCTGTCACTCTTCACGAGTGCAATCTCTGTCTCTCTCAGCAATCGGCATCTGGAATCCACAATATCAGTTATAACAACCCATGTCAAGGATATTAATTAAATTCCTGATGGCCACCCAGAGAAGCTAATTTTGTGTAAATTTCACAACATCCTAACTCATAAGGCAGCCCACTTAACCTCTTCAGCGTTGATATCCTTCCTGCAGGAGAGAAGTGAAGAAGTGAGCTGTTTACTGAGGGAGCATGGAAAGGAGGAAGAGGGAAAGGAGGAGGTACTTGGTCTGGCACAGTTCAAAATACAGACGGGTCAGAACTGGATCTGCTGGATTCAGATATCCCTCAACAGAATGGGAAGCAGTTTTTTGAGAACTGAGATCCCAGATAGCACTTTGCATAGAGCCCTTATTATGAATCTGAGTGGATCTCCTCACCTCAGCCCCCTCAGGCTCCACGAGCAAGAAAGCAGCTCTCTTTTTAACCCCAGTGAAGTATACTTACTGGACTTTGAATTTCCCCTGCTCTTGACATAGCACGCCTCTTACGTTTCTGAGTGCTGTGGAGGACAGAATATGTAATTACTATCATCCTACCATACAGTTACCTCTACAATAAATGTACAGACAGCCTAGATTAACATGTAGTGAATCATGTAAGTGCTATGGGACCAACAATTGGAACTGGGGAATTTCTGACACCCATCTTTATCATCAGGGATTTTGATAATTTGAATATTTAAAGTGTTTTCTTAATTCACAAACCTCATTTAGGATATCTACCATTAGGCACTAATAAAAATGCCTTCACTCTGAAGTCATGTGGCCACCTCATTACCAGAGGCTGGTAGATGAGGATTTTATTCCAAAAGCAAGCCCCAAAGGTAGTTTGTCACAAATGCCCCAGTCCCACTGCTGTTGCTGACACCGCTTCCAATATATTCTGTCATTATGGGTGGGGTTCAAATGAAGGTGATGGTAGCTGTCAGTTCATGAGCTCTGCTTGTGCTGAAGTCAGTAGGCAGTTTGCTATTCATTTCAAAAGTAAGCATTACAAGCTCAAGAACTAATCCAAGCTTCAGGCCTGGTAGTGATTGTGGCATTTGACAATGTATGATTCAAAACAGACAAGGGATTGAAATGGCAGGTGCAGCAGATGGTCAAGATCCCATTACACAAACCTTGTTTTTTTTAGATGTGTGCTCCCAGCTCTGCAGCTTCTGTGTGTCTCTGGCCTGTGATGGGCAACTGTGGCAGGAGAGGAGAAGGAATGAGGTAGGACTAGGTTCATGAAGTCTGGTTGGGCAGATTTTGGAAAAACCCAAGGAGATACTCTCAGCAGACCTCATACCACAAAACGCTTAGTAAATACTGCAGAACTCTGGAAGCCAACAAGGTTAAATTTGTCTTTTGGCTTCACTGCTGTCTTGTTGGGTGCCTCAGTTTACCTGTCTGCACTTTTAGGTAACAAGCCTTACCTGGCTTTGTATGCCAAAACTTAATTCATTAATACTGATGTCAAAGAGGACATACAGCACCTCACAGGAGGCCCAGCGCACCTGCATTAGTTAGCCATAAATCATGGGAAACAACACTTTGAAGTGTCAGGGAGATTTAATGTGGGATACAGAACAGAAGGGGAATGTGATGAACTGAGCCCCAAGCCCCAAATAAGGAATTTAAAATGCACCTTACCCTTAAAAGTGTCAGCAAATGAAGAAAAAGAAGAGTGGGGAAGCCCCAAAGGCAGCAATTTTGAATGCTTTAGTTTTCTCTATTGACTTTAATTAAGCTCACCCAGGATTGCAGGCCTGTCACTTGGGGAACCTTTCCGTAAAGAAAAAAGGAGTTTGCTCCCCAGGTGGGTTTTCCCAAGTTTCTCAGGCTCTTACCACAATATATGCCTGGCATCCATGACAGGGTCGTCAAAAATAATAGCTAAGGAATTCACTGTCTGTCATTCCAAAATAATTATGTATGGGGCTTTACTTGCACTTGAGATGGGTTACATCTTTCATTGAGAAAACTCATGTAGACTAAAAAATATATTTATATGTATGCATGTAATATATGAAGGTTGAAGAGATTAACAGTCAAATAAAGAATATGTCTGTATACATGCATGTGAAACGTTGAGAACGAGGGTGGAAAGCACTATCAGTCCAAGATTTGTTAATTACTAAATTCATTAATGTTTTATTAGCCATTTATCAGTAATTAATCACCTACTCTGATGTAAATTTCAAGCTTACAAATGCACCATGGAAATTGTCCCTTTAATATAAACCAAGTTTTAAGGGTCAGCAGAACCACAGCAAAGATAGCAGCATATTCCCCTCAGCTGCCTGGAAGAGTCTTTTAGTGCCTCAGCATCATGCCTGTGTCTAGGCATGCAATAGTTTTTGGGTGCTTTCAAAGTCAAAATAGTGCAGGGAAAAAAAATGAAGAGAGCTTGCAAGCAGAAGGGGAGGAGGTAGTATACTCAGTGGTATTCTTCAGGTGCACAGTTTGAATAAAAATGCAAAACAGGATGCTCCCATTCAGTAAATATTATCATTTTTATTCACTCATTAATTAAGTTGCTTAATTGCTGCTGTCAAAAGACTCTTGAGTTTGTGACTGGGGTTGTTGCACTGTTTTGAGAGTAGCTGAGGAAGGAAAAAGGCAGTATCACTTAGCTTGTTCTTTACTTGATAATAAGGAGGCACTGGTTGTAGGAGGTCATAACGAAGATGCAGAGTTACATATGGAAAAAGACAGATATTTACAGGAAAAAAGGAAGGGAGCAGGTAGGTTTTACTTAATACATCAAATGTCATTTCACCAATGTGATTGATGCACCGTAATGTGTGCATTATTGTTCGTTACTCCATGAAAATAATTTTAATACAAAATATTTCCCATGTTTTAGTCTAGCTTCCCAAGAGGGTTCAAAAATGGAAAGGGACTCAAGCTGTGTTGGTCAACACAATTATAAATATTTTTTTTCCAGATCTGTCTCCAAAGATTAATGTCAGCTGGTTTAGGTACTGTCTCCTCCAGGACACCAGATTGACAAATGACCAACGCTTACGGTATATTATTCATACATTTCTGAGACAGTACCTATTCATGCCAGGATCATGATCAGTCCCATGTCACTCAAGACATTCTTAGAATTGATGCCCACTTTACTGCAGACATCTCACATCTCAGCATCACACTGATGAAGTGCTGTGGTCATGACACATGAAGGTGTCTTTGCAAGTGAAAATGAGACTGATCCGGCTGACATGGGTCAGGACCACCAATAACCATTTATTGATTCTTATTACTAAATAGACTAAATGGAAGGCACCTTTCAAAACAGATTGCTGAGAATGGGCTCTGGTACAACCTGAGTCACATCACTACATGTGTGTCTCTGCCTGTAAGGAGGTCTGGAGATGTAGTAGGTTATGCTTGTCTCAGGTTGGCTCACAAGGCACAGAAGGAAAGACTGTTGTACACAGACAACTAAGCAGAAATTGCTGATCAGAGAGAGAGTAGTGCTAGGATGATGGGTGTGGTATATAACCACCAATTTTTCTTTATGGCTGAGAAAGAAAGGTGTAGCTTATCCCTCAGTTCTAAAGTCAAGCCTGCAGTCAGGTCTGTATGTCTATTCTCTGTTCCCTCTTTTTAAATCCTCTGTAATGAATCAGGTGATCACCTAAAGGACTTACTTCTGTTCAAGAGGAAGAATTTTGCCTAGTGATGAAACTCCTTTACCTGGGCACAAAGGGGTGTTGCCTGCTCTGTGCACCATGCAGGGACTGTCATGACAGGGTCTTACTTTGAGTTTTCAGGTGTCTCACACTGCCTATGCTGCTGGCTTGGATAAATTTCAGAAATAGGTTATGAAGGTTTTCAAAACTCTTTGATACATTGAATTTTTGGAAAGACTTTCATTATGTCTCAATCTGTCGGGATACACTTCTTAAAATCTCCCTCCCTTCTGTTGATAAGACACTACACTTTGCACTGAACTATGCAATGAGTTTAGCAATAGACAAAAAGGTTCTTAAGGAGAGAAGCAAATCCAGTACACTGTTTTGAACATCTCATATCCAAATGTGAACATAGGTTTTCTGAGCTGAAAGGCTACTGGTTCACAGTACCACACAGTCTTAGCCGTCTTATAGGTTACTTGGAAAAAAAAATTGGCATTAATTAAATGACTTGTAGGTACTTGCTGCGCTCATTACTTTTAATTCCACCAGAATGAAAGGAAAAAGCAAAACTACTATGAAACATTCCATACTACACACTGGAAGGTGTGAGCAAAGAAAAGTTTTCAAACATTTCAAACCTCTGAGTTATTATTCTGCAAAAAAAAAAAAATCATAAAATATACCCATTCATCTTACTAGATTTTATAGGTCAATATAGCCTCTTTAAAATATGAAGGCCTAAGAAAAGTAAGGGTGCTGACTGATGAGCTGGGACAGCCTTACCTCGGGATAAACTGAAAAGGTTGGCAGCTCCAGCTGTCTGCTCTGCTCCTGGTGTCCAGATGTCTAAGCTGCTTGTCAATCAGCTCCCAAACCACTGCAGTTTACAGGGCAGACTTTGCACTGCAGCCATCACTGGTGTTGGTTTGCCTTAAAACGCTTCACTGTAATCGCTAGCTGAATTCTATGGATAATGACACAGGATAGAGATACCTCTACCACTGGTCCCTGTAAAGGCAGTCCCCAGTAGAGTCCAAATGTACTTAAACTTACTCTGTATCTGCCACTGTGCTTTTACGAAAATGTCCAAAGCACTAAAACATGCATTTAATTGCAATACAAACTTAAAGCATTCACAAGCTGCTTTTCCATAGAGTTTCTGCCATCAGAGCCTGGAATTGGGCATTCTGTGGTACTAAGAATTGTGTCTCTCACGTCCTCCTTTCCTGACCCTAACCACCTCTGCCAGCCTGAAAACGACAGTGTTGGAGCACCTGACCATCTTGCTAGTCTGGGACACAGGATGCTGTCACTCACGCCACTCTCTATATACCTCCTGTCCCTGTTTGTGAATGCAGCAGTGAACTTAACCAAGGAGTTTAAGTGCAAAGAAATATAAGTTTTGTCTCTTCTTTTCCGATGTGAGCAAACACCTTTGCTTCACCTTTCCCTTGCCGTTCCTGCTATCTCTTGTCATGCTATCTTTTCCTTCTCTTCTCCTGTCTGCTACTTCCTTCATCCAACACAGAGGGCAGAAGCTACTAGAGTCACTGTGAAAGGACACTGATTTTCAGAAGAAAAAATTGCTACTTAGCTCTCCCCAGAAGAGTTTCTCAGGTGTATTCTGAAGCTTATTTAGGCTTCTCTTTGTCTCCAGTGACCAGTGGTTAAATTATGCCCCGATAAAAGGAGAAATGAGCCAAGCGAAGGGACCTAAATTTAACTACAAGGGAAAGCAGGTGATGTAAGTTCTTGATATAAGTTCTCAAACAGCCACCTGGACCTGAGTAACTCCTTAAGTAATTCCCTGATATAGCAGTGGTAGGCTCTGCCTAGAGACAGTGTAATAAATTGCCGGAGCACATTATTCCCTGAGGACCCAGAAGGCGAGCACACTGAAAGCTTCACTGGAGGAAAAAAAAAAAAAAGTTAAGAAAAAAAAGTACAAAAAAGCACAAAGGTTCAGCTGCTGTCCTTGAGCTTCTGTTTCCTTATCACTTCACCCAGAAGAACATAGTCAGACCAGACGATTCAGAAACAGGAACTGACACCTTCTGCACCCTTTGTTACATGTCTCCAGGATGTCAGCACGATCCCCCAGTCTGGCAATGGTTTCCAGAGCCATCAAGCAAAAGCTACCACTCACTCCTCCAAAACAGGAGGGACATTCCCATCTGATACCAAAGTCCCAGAGTGACTCCACAGTTTTCCTTTGGTTTGTGCATCCAGGGGCAACCCGAGAGTGGCTGTGCAGTCTTGCAAGGGAGAGACCCTGGGAGGGTCTGGAGGGTCCAGGCCAGGAGGAGATTAAGACTAAATTGTTGAAAGGTGGCTGCACCCTCCAGCATGGGACAAAATTCCTGTCAAGCCTCAGCAGGCAGCCTCTTCGGCTTGGCGCTGTATGTGCGGGGCGACAGCGATGATGCTGTGGGGCCGAGGACAGGCATCCCCCAGCCCCCGGTGTCCGACGTGAAGCTGGAATGAGGCAGAGGTGGGCTAGGAGGCCTCTGGGCCCCGCGGAGCCCCAGTTCACGCCTTGGTGCATGTGTGGGAGTTGAAGAGGGGGTCAGGGGGTGAGGGAGAGTTCATCCCCGCGCTGAGCGATGGCCCTGCCCGCACGGGAGGGGGACGTCCTCGGCCCCCGAGAAGAGTCACTGGAGGTTCATCCCGCCAGGGAAGAATTCTTCCCAGCAGTAGCCGTCCTGCTGATGAATCGCCCCGCGGACGGGGCTGGCGGCCTGCGCGCCCTCCCCTCCCGCAGCTGTGCTCCGGCCCCCGACAGACGTGGCTGCCACCCACCATGGCCGTGACGGGCGCCCAAGACGGATGAGCCCTGAGAGGGATCGGCGGGACCGCATGGCGGGAGCCCGTGGCGATGGCGGGAGCCCGCTGCTTCACTCACCCCAGCTCACCCGGTGGGAAGAGGCGGTGCTGGAGCTATGTGGCTTCCTCGGGAAATCCCAGCAAAGCCTGCACGCTCCTCGCTCCACCTGTTGCTGAAGGGAGCGCGGTGAGTGACCGAGGGAGGTTTTCTCTTTGGTCACCTAAAAAGGACAGCTGAAGTTTTATTCAGACCGACCTGGATCACAAAGCGTTGACAATCTGCCACCAGCTCCTGACTTCACAGGGCTGGGACCGTGCTCCAGATGTGGCAAGATTGGTCTGCCCAGCTATGACCATGGGTATCCCAGAAATGATGGCACCTTTCGAGCTTTCCTGTGGAGCAGGCAAAAAACATCACTGCAACTCGAGCGATGGTTTTGCAGCAGATTTTAGCAGCAACAAGAGTGTTCTGTTTAAAGGGGCTTCAGAACAAATACTTTGAAAATTTTTAAATATATATATTTTATTATATGTTTTTATAAAGAAGTAGTGAGAAATGGAAGTGATTATTTTATCTTCCATTTGAACCATGGTGGATCAAAGCAAGAAAGTATGTATCTCAAAACTGACACATCCCTAAAAATTTCATGATTGTTGCTATTTGATGTGACACGTCACAGAATTTTATGTCAAGCTGAAGAAAATGTGACAACTTGCATGTAGTATTTTCAGAAACAGAGTTTAAGTGCAATATTGAGAAGTGTATCTGCAGGCTTTTTAAACTCTCCTTCTTCCCAGACTTAAGAAAAGCAACCCCATATGTTTTAAACTTCTGCACCCCATTAATTAAAGACAGAGCTTAAAAGTAATACTAAAAATAATTGGCTGGATTAGAAAAGGCTGTGGGTGAGCTGAGAAGTTACCATTGCACAAATATTAATAAATCACTTTTCCTGTAATTAGCAGAAAAAAAGAAGAGTGCAATGTGGTAAGCTAGCAGTCGTTTGCAAAAGTATGTTGGCTAGAGCCTGTCATCCCTCTTCCTTTCCCTTTCCACACACGCATCCTTTCAAACCGAGATACAGCTGCTGATGCCATTCAGAAGTAAAGAGACCAGCAAGGGCAAAACAGGATTTTCAAAAGGTCGGTAGAAAATGAGGAAATAAGCCAAATGGCCAAGACTGTTAATAAGTGATTAATATTATGCTATTGTTATAAGAAATTGAACAGTTCAGCCTCACAGTCTCTATACCAGTTCTTGAAAGGTGTAATTTTCTAATGATGTTAGTCAGTGTAGCAGAATGCTAAGCACTCCTTGCTCTTTGCTCAGCACTTTCCTATGTGTAGCTCATGTGGAAAGAAAGAATCATAAAGAGCTCTAAGCCTTCCCCTAATATTGGGAGAAATCCAACACTTCAAAGCTTCCAAAATAAAGTCAATAAATAAGAACAATATTTTGTAAAACAAAAATAATCTCATTTAAGAGCATCAGTAAGAACGCTATCTAATTGTTTTCTTTTGGCAAGCAAGGAAAACAGCTATATAGTTTTCTTGCTTGAGCACACACAAGTAATCCAAGGTGCAAAATAATTACAGCCTCCCTGATTCAACAGATTTCCCAGAGGTAGATTCTGATGTACAGTTCTCCTGGCTGGTTTGTACACCTTCCCTTGGCTTATGATCATTCTGCTCTCTGTGTATCTCCCTTCTATGCTCAAGAGCTCACCTTCCTGTTTCCAGCAACATCTCCTCCTGCCTCTAGACTGCATCTTGTCTCTTTTGTATATGCTGAAGGTTCTCCTCAGCTCTTCTAAATAACATCTGCTCTTCTGTTTTACTGTCAGGGAAGCTCCCTGAAAGAGCAGTTTTCCTTTAAGTGGATGTTAACTGTTACATTCTAGGTAAAAAAGAAAGTTCCAGGTTGTTTTCCCTAAAAAAAAAAACCCCAAAAAACCAAAAACCAAAACAACCAAAACCAAACCAAAAAAACCACACACACACAACAACACACACCAAAAAAAAAAAAAAAAGAAAAAAAAGAAAGAAAGAAAGAAAGAAAGAAAGAAAGTGTACTTCAAAGCATTGAAGCATTTAAAAAGTTCATATACTCGTTTTAGATATTCCCTGATGTTTTTGTCTCCTAAGTCACAATATTATGAAATTCTGCCACCCTGTATCTCTGCCCTTTGGCCCACACAAGTTCCATTGACTTCAAAGGGAGCAGTGTATGCACAACAGTGACATGTAAAGTCTCCTCAATCCTTTAATCTTCCAAGAATTTAGTATTTTTTACTACCTCAGAATAAAGGGTTTTTTGTTACGAATAGTCTAAGAATATTGACCATCTCTCCAGCAAAGCACTTAGGCAGATGGTAAAGTTTAGGCAAGTGAATAGTTATATTCACATACTATAAGATAAATGCACTTTTAAGTCAGTAGCACTGCTTACATGTTTGAGGCTAGGCATGTGTTAACCACTGACCAAATCAGGACCATAGGAGAGAAATTTCTTCACCAAAGAAACCAGATCACAGGGAGTATAACAACTCCTTCTTCACCCTCACATCCCAAAAACCTATAGGTCTAAACCTTGGGTAATAATTGCCAGCATTTGTAACAATTTTATTCTGCTTCAGAATATGTTGGGTTTATGCATTCCAGTCATCGAAGGCAAACTTGAGTCAGCTCTGCACCCTTCCCATGGAGGAGGAGTGAGGGTTACATGGGTGATCCCACCACAGGCTGGGCCTGCAGCTGCGCAGTGCCATGCTGTTCCACAGAGGAAACCTGAGGCAGTGCCACAGCTCATCTTCCACTAAATTTGCATGGCCCAAGGCCAACCCACTTCACAATGACGTCTATGTCAAAAATTCCATAGACTTCAGCTACATTCTTTGGGTAACAGACTTTTATTTGGAGTAGCCCCTTAATTTCACATTTGTCTTTACAGTGCTCATTACACTCTTGATATTCCATAGGTGCCACAATTATTATTCTTACATATTCTACAGTTTTTATTAGCATTACCAAACAACGAGAAACAGATAAATACTGATATGTACTCATAAGCGATTCAAGAAAAGAGGGTGAGATTTTGGGGCTGGGAAGTTTTTCTATCCACAGAGTATTTTTTGCAGCAGGGAAAGAACAAAGAGAAATGATGCTGTTTATTTTGATGGTTCTGAGAAGCTAACATTCACCCCGCTCATCCCAGGAGCAAACAGCTGGCAAACAGCTGAGAACATAGATATCAGTCAACTCCCACGTAACTCACAATATAATACAAAAAAATATAGGTAATAATGATATGACATGACAGGATGCATCTTTGATTGTGTGTGTTAAAAAAATAAAATCTTACAGTATATGGAAAAGATTCCAAGAAGTCTTCCTTTCTCTTTTTGCCTCCTACTTTCCTGCTTTCATAACATTGTTTCATATTTGTGATTTTTCTGTAAATTATGGTTTCTATTTGAAACATTTTTCTTTAATTTCCATATTCCCAAAAAGTCATTTTACTATTTATGTGGTCAAATCCCCCCAATGTGATTTGATGGCACATAAATAGTAGTACGACTTTTTATGTTGTCTATTGCTTATGTAGAGTTTCCAGAAACCCTATATTATAGCCTTGTATTAAACCCTGATAATTTTCAGGGGTCATCACTATAATATATGGCTGGAAGACTGCTATTGTGATTCTGTTGTCAGCCAAAAACCTTGCCTTCAAATATGTGCCTCAACCATAGTATAACATAAATCAAAATATGTGGCTTCCTAGCCATATATCTGTTCTGTGACTTTAAATATTTTTATAATCATGGGTGCAGGACAGAACACTGGGGTCTTTCTATAACCGATGTTGTAAAAAAGTAAATGTTAAAAAAAGAAATAATTACAAACATCTAAAAGTTAAAATCCTATAGCAAAAATGAACATCCTTGTACATTTTTAATAAGGATCTAAGCTTACTTTGCATGGTAAGCCTCATGTTACTGTGTGTAACTGTCTACCTCACCCACTAATTTATTGACCCCTGAACAGAGCACTTGGTAACTCTTTTACCCTTTTACATACACTCACCTGTGCCCCACCCTCCTTCCCCCCCCAAAATACAAGAATTTCTGCATTGTCCTATGATCACCTCTCTGGGATGATTAAGCTAGCTGCTACCAGCTGACAGATGATGCCAAGTGGCACCCGTGTTTGGGCAGAGGTGTTGGTTTTAAGGGTCATCCATAGGGTGCACAGATCTGGTATTTTGGAACAGACTCACATTCTGGCTCAAAGACGAATACCAAACCTATTCACAGCCAATGTGTTCCAATGGGAGATTTTAAGACATTCAGACTTTCCTTCTCCCTTTTGAATTTCCAAGTCTCCCGTCATCTCAGAGTATGAACACCAGACAGCTCTGACCCTTCCTGGAATATGGGTCTCTGTTAATTTTATTTCAGGCGTTCCTGGACATCACGATGTTGCCATTTCACACTTTTGCTAGTGCAGGAATAAGGGGTAAATGTGAACCTAAGGGGACAAATGTGAACCATTCATATGCAACACAGTGCTGTGTATGAGCCTCTCTCACTCACAGGTACCAACCGACCAGGGCTCTGTTCTGGTCTGTGAGTGCTGCCTGACTCCTAAGACGCTTTTGGAAAAAAACCCCCTTCATCCACTGCCATCCCCCTTCTGCAAGGTAATCACAGAATATATGGAAAATTCCAGAGGAGAGCGGCCTCCATCACAGCAGTAATGAAGTTTTTATGAAGCTGTTTATGTCTATAGCCAAATTCCACAAATCTTTATAAAGTGTACATCCTCCTCACACCACTAATTCTATCAAATCTGATTGAGCTAACTGGGGGAGTTAGAAATACAAACACAGGATCAGGACTATAGTGTGTGAAACCCTCAGAGATGAAAGTGCGACATAGTTTGAAAATAGTATTTCTATTAATAATGAATGTTCTCAATTTATACCAGATTTTGTAATGTTTCTGGGTACACAGTGTTCCTCTGTTGTTGTTGTCCCAGATGCTCTCCTTTCTGACTGATTTGGTTCCCTTTCACAAATGAGCACCCCTAACTCACCCTGGGGAAAGTGCTTGAGGGAAAAGGGCAGTTAAAATTACAAAACCAGGGAATTGACTGTAATAAAGTGCAGGGAAATTCCATGCAAATGTGGCCCTTAATTTCTTAGGCCTCTGCAACTTATCAGTACCTTTCAACAGGGCTAATGTCAGGTACTGTACAGCATTCCTTATTTTCAGAAAGCTGTTTCCTAAGGTCCAGATGATGTTATAAGTGGTATAACATGACTCAAAGTAGTTTTGCCAGATGTGATATCCCCTGTTGCAGCCTCAAATAGACTGAGAATGAGGAATGCATGCTCCATTAATTTCCACTGGAGTGAAGAATGCATTACTCCTTTGCCATTCCCATACTAAGAAATCTTCACATAGTCACAGCTTTATTTTCTTTATTCAGGAAACCATATATTCCAGCATTACCCTGTATTTGCTTTTGGAGGATGTTCACTGACTTTTTCCTTTGTCACTTCTGCAACACATATGCGCAGTCCTGTCTACACACACCGGCACAAATTACATCCTCGAGGGAATATCTACAATGACCTGTTACTTTGAGTATTTCATAGCTGGTTTTCTCCTTCCAGTGATTAAACCCACAAATTTAGTTAATGTACAGAGCAGGTTTTGTGCATAAATCTACCCTCCATAATTGCTTTTAAAATGCTGGAACCACTTTCAGATGCTGTCATCCATTTCTTAGGCAGTGGCCTCCTTCTTTCATGCATTCAGTAAATCAAAATTTACATGACTATTGCCCACCAGACATTTGTGTAAGGTAGATTAGTTCTTCGTGTGGTCTTTTTAAATAGCATTTTTGGTGGATTTTGGAAAAAAAAAGACATATATATAAATAAAAAGAAATTACAAGGAAATCTCCTTAAGGATGGTAACTACTGAAGAGTCTCAGGCATGTTAATAGAGGGAGAAACTCATGACATGTCTCTCTCACGTTGTTAGACTGGTCATTAAAAAATGTTCACCTCGCACCACCATTCTGAAGTGTTGCTTTATTATTAAAAGTGTCAGTAACTTGGCCTTTTCTGAATTAACTCCTCTTCACCTCTAAATGACAAGAAAAAGGGATATGTATCTTTTTAGCCAGTCAGCAGAACTGCGTTGAGTCACACTTTGCTAATCCCCACGCTGCACTATTCGCACACAATGGTGCTCTTTCACGGTAAAGTTTAAAACTACATTGATGGTATTGTAGATGTATAGACACCATGTTACTACAATTTCACTGCAATTATATACATCTAAATGTTTGTGCACATACTGGAGATGTAGCCTAGGTAAAACCAAATTGCTTATATTAAAAAAGAAGTAGCAAGTACAGTCTGCTTTCTGTTTTCATAATTGCTGAAAGTTTCTTTGCTTGACAGTTCAGAATCAGTGGCTTCCACTGGATTCCCTAATCCTTGCTACAAATGGGGGAAATTTCTACCATATTTATGCCAGACTTCACCAGAGATGTTATTCATTTTCAATACTCAGTGGCTGAATCTTTGTTTAAGTAAATTTGAAACATATCTAGTGTTTCTCACAGGAAGGATATAAAGTGAACCTAGAGAGGTTAACTCTCAGTTCATCTCAGGTACTCGCTTCGTCATAAAAATGTATTAGCAGAAAGCTGGAAATGCAGCCCAGATCTTCAGCTGATGTAAGCTGATATACTTCCGCCGATTTCATAAACTATGATGGGTTATTTCAGAGGAGGACCTGTCACAATTCATCACTGCTTTGAAAATTGTATGGGGTGATAATCACAGAGAATATTGCTACGTGTCTGACATATTGCACAAATATTGCTCAAATGTGGTGTGTTGTTTTTTCTTGTGTAGCAAGTCACTTTGCAGTGCATGAACAATACTAAAATTAGCATGATGCTAGTAATTTCCTGATTGCTAAACTAATCTCATAGTCTGAAACCTGAGAATGGCAGAAACAGGTAAAAAGCTCTCAGGTTCAAAAAAAGAAAAAAAAAAAGCAGAAAACAAGCCCTTAAAATATAATGAAAGTTTTCTAAAGCACAGATACAGAGCTGAGCTCAACTTCATGAAGATTGCTTGGTGACTTACAACACCACTGAAGTGTTACCAGTGATGCCATGAAGATTTTTGCTTTTTCTTTTTTACCCCTGTTATACCCGTTATACCTTTTTACAGCTTCTGTATTCCTAGTGCTTTTTGCCTACATTCTTGGACTTGTTTGTTAAGCTAAGAGACTAAACATTTTAGAAGCTTCGTAGCTAGGGATCAGTGTGCCCCAGACCCCAAGGTCCTCTCCAGAACATATTCTGTAAACCAAGATAGAACCATCCAGGAGAAGATTCCCTGGGGAGGGGGGGCTCACTTGAACCTCTCATTGGGGAATCTTTGATAGATATGCTAATTAGTAAAGCCTATAATGTTATACCCAATGTTGGGGGGGACACACAGGAGGAGAGAGACACAGAGACAGGGAAAGAGTCGGTGGGGTACATCTCGATGCATATGACCTGGACGTGTACACCTAAGGATTCTTAAGAATAAATACCAAGGTAAAATCCCTTTTCCCCTTCTAACCGTGTATGCCTCTTGATTTTAAGACCAGAAAAAGGCATCATCAGCATAACCAAGGTTCCAAGCTTCATCTGCCGAAATACTTCAGGCAAAAGATGGCTATCCTCCCCACCATGAGGCACCCATGCCCTGAGACCCAAGAGCCAAGGCTGCTCATCTGACTCCTTTTTCATGAGTGCAACTCGGCAGTTCCCTAGGGCTTCCCTGCATTTCAGGTGTGTTTTGAAAGCAGTGAGTAGTCTGGATGCCCAGCCTGAACATGTGACAGGTTGTAATGAAATCTTCCTTGCAGGATTTCTCAACCAGACGAAGAGCAAAATGAGTGTGGAAGTCTACCTATGGGAAATTGTCCTTTGGAAATCTTCAATGTCCTCTCTATGGCAGTGGTAGTTCTTCCTATTGCTGCCCGTGATTGCCTTCTCATTTGGCTTCTGCTGCTCCAATCCCTTCCCAGGCAGGGACATTATGATATGTTTATTAATGAAAACACGGACTTCTGTTGTCCACACCTTCCTCTACCTCCAGTGACATCAGCAGAGGCACTTCTGCTCTTTCCTGTTCTGTTCAGGATCATGAACAGTGGCAGAATCGTGATCATGGCTTGCGCCCTCCTCCTAGGTTATCATTATCTCAATTCTGCTTGCTCTCATTTGCTGCTGTTGATTGTCCACCCCATGCCAACTTTGCCAATGCCGCAACATTCACTGATGCCTCATTTGAAAGTGCACCACACATATACCTGCACAACAGAAGGATGGGCTGCAATCACAGCCACAGTTGTCATCATGCACATTAGCTTTGGGGGCTGAAAATGAACAACATTGGCAATGAAGCTGCAGTTCAAACCTCCCATTTGCTTGTCTATGAAAAACACATTGGACATTTCGCTGTTCCACTTTCTTTGATAGAGGGCGTGTACGGACTCACAGAGCCTGCACCCTCAAGTTTCTAACTACCCGTATCTGAAGAGGAAGGATGCAGATCCAGGGGCAGGGGACGTGTTTCTTACTCCACCACAGGTTTGACTTACAAACACATGGAAGCCATATAGCTCCATAGGTTCTTGTTTATAAAATGATGTAGGGCTGGGTACATGACAGATCATATCTGCATAACTCAACTGCAATGACATGTTTGCAAAAAATACTAGTCTACTTGAAAACTGTATTTATTTCTTTTTTTCACATGTGTCTTGGGGTGACTTTATGATGTGTGTCCCCTATCGCTGCTCTATGCCCAGAAATTAACTTTGTGCATTTCTGTGCCTTTAAACTGAGCCTGAGAGGGGGGAGAAGGAAAAAACCAAACGAACTTTTCAAAGCAGTTGTTCAAGGACACAGACACACACTCCTCTGCATTCTCCGGCTGCAGTAGCAAGAGCAGAGGAAGCACCCTGCTTGCTTTTCAGCCAGCTTTCGGCTCCTTTTCTCCAGAGGGAGACAGAGAGTTGAACTTTGTTTTCCTGGGACTTTGGGGTTTTTTCCCTTCTTCTCTTCTGGACTGTTTCAACATCAGAACACATTGGGAGAATTTTCCACCGAGGTCCCGGAGGTGGGCCTACACTGACCCAGCTCCGAGGAGGAGGAGAGAGACCACACCTACAGAAGGACTCTGAAATTTTCCCAAGTTCCTCTCCACAGCAAAAGGTTTTATTATTCAGCATTATTATCCTTTTCCTGTGTGTTTGTTAAATAAATAGGTTTTTTATCTCTTTCACTTTCCTCTGAGGAAAATTTTTTTTTCGCAGACCTGGTGGGGGAGGGATGGTTGTAACCTGCCTTCTATCAGAGGATATTTTCCTCCAAATTTGTCCAAACTGGCACAAATAATTAGTGGCACCCAAGGTGGGGCCCGTGAAGATTGTGAAGAGTGCCTATGCCAGGCTATATAGAAGCAGTGAGAGGCTTTTAGAGACTTGTGGCAAAGAAAGCCTTTGTGTTCAGGCCAAAATAACTCATCCTTAAAAAGATTAATAACCCCATGTGATAGCCTATGTTTGGCAGTGTGAAGGAACTGTGAGATTTTTCATGGAAGAGATGTTTTACACCACAGCAGATTGTTTCTTTCCAGGCGGGTCTGTTGTTGGTGGCAGTTTGGGAACCATGTGAAGCAGAAGAAAACCCTTTTCTCCTTAAGCATTAGAAAGAGACTTTTCAAGAACTACAACACAGACAAATCCCATGTTCTGTTACCCTTTGTGCAAGTTGGGTAAAAGGAGGGAAGTTCTGGAAGGGGGGTGGGGGGGGCAGGGGTTGCTTTAATTTCTTGCTATTTCTTTTCACTTTTAATCCTATTAGTAATAAACTCTTTCTTTGTACCACAACTGTTTAAGTTTGAACCTGTTTTGCCTCGCAGCTCTCTAGTTTTCCTCAATATTTTTTTATTTTCCCCTTATGAAAATAACAGATTTCATGTTCTTGACGCTTAGCTGCGTCAAACCACGACAACGTGGGAAGCGGCTCAATCAGGCCAACACTGAGTGATGCTACTCAGACATTGATAATTTGCCCAGAGTGATGGGCAGATGTTGATAATTTGCCTCTTGCTTCTGCTGGTTAAATGCCACTGTATCTATGTCACAGAGTGCAGAACTGAAGGTTGAGAGTCACTTGCAAACTCTGGTTATGGAGATCAATAAAGAGCAGAGATTGTTACTACATTTCCACCATCTCAACTCCTAAGCCCTCCTTTTACAACACACTATTTGACTTTCAGTTTTATGAACTGCATTGAGCTGTATGAAGAGTTCAAAGCAGATGGGCTAATTTACCTCTTTCTGCTCACAATCACTCTATGGATGGACTGTGGTTTCTTGCCCTTTACCAATTATCTGAGTTTATCTGACAGAGTGTCTTTCATAAAACAGTTAATCAGGACTATTCAAAAATATAACCCAAATTACTCAGATAAAACTGGCCACATGAGAAACATGTTCTTTTCCTCTCTCAGCTGATTGGGTATACTCAGACACGTATCCACAGCAAATATTTATATCTACACTATTAACATTCTACTTCAGCCTATTAGAGTTTTGGTGCTCTCCTGTATTTATAGCTCTAATAATTTAAAAAAGCTCCTTTAAAAAATTATTTCAAAACATGTATCTCTATGATAAATAACACAGATAGATTGCCATCAATCTGGGCACTCAAAAATTATTGCAAAGCATGAGAGTTTCTACCTTCCCATCAAACGATTTCTAATGTGGTAGTATAATCCTTCCTTCTCCATTTATTATCCTATTTATAATCTTCTACTAACCTTTATGTTACCATTTGTTCCTAGTGCTTACTCATATACGGAACCTGAACTTAAATCCTTCCCTGGGGTCTGGCAAAGATTTAGGTGGCACTGACTGCTGCTCTGCCCTTCCTCGCATGGCAGACCAAAAAGTATGTGGATTTATTCTTGCCCACAAAGATTCCTTCGCATTCAAAGATATTCAAAGTGCCACAGGCACATAAAAGGTATTCCTTTGGCTGTATGGGCCCATAAACACTTCACTGAGAGCAGAACCTTGTTTTCTCAATGGGCCTATGTGGATAAAATTGAATACTATGGAGGGAAGTAAAATCAGGTTATAAAAACGTACCCACCCATCACTTCATGTAGTGTACATGCCACAGCCAGATTCTGTCCTGCGCTGCTCTGCATCCAGAGTAGCTCCATTAAGGCCATCATATTTTGGACTTGCCCTGTGTCATTAGGAGGCAGAGTTTGATTGCATGCAGCCACTTCATATCATTTCTGAGCAGAGGTAACCCTACCCTGGACTTTCCAATCCCAGCTACAAAAGACCGAGTTACCTTACACATGCTGTCTCAGACATGCAAACCCTAATGTCATCAAGCAGATGCTTCCCTTCGCCCAGGTGATCTGCAAGTACTGACGCACTTTTCTGGTCTCCCAGCCCCTCCCTCCTCCCCCTTTTCATTTCTGCTCCATGCTTTTGGATCACAATCTGTGAGCTATTTCAGCGATGAGCCAGAACAGGCTGCACAGTACTGCTCCCACAGATGATGACATGAGATGAGATACAAGATGTGATGACACCAATATCTCTATGAGTATATATGGCCTTTATGGCTGGTACAATGAAAACATGGAAAAATCTTGCCTGGGAGGAAAGTTTTGGTGCATTTTTTGAGAATTTGTTCAACCCAAGACAGAGAGCTTTAATTAAACTTTCCACTGTGACCAGACCTCAGACCATGATCGTGGCACTGCTGCTACAATCCCAGCTGCCCTATGTCACAACCTGGAACAAATTAGGACCAAGACTAGTGGAGGGAGAGGGGAAGATGCTTTCTTCTCCACCTGCTGCAAGCCTTGCATCCCCTGCACCACATTCCACATTGTCCTTAGCTCTCTCCTTCTTGCCTCTCACTACCAGGTCCCATCCCAAGATGGCTTGTTGCCAAGGAGAGCAAAACAACAAAGTTCCCAACACACCTATGGTCTGCAGCAGTGAATCCAGGCTCAGCTGCAACCTGGCATACATTCACTGTCAGAAACATTCTCTTTATTACCAGAATAGATGGAGCAGGCCTGAAGTACTGCCCTTGCTCAGCCAAAGCCATGACAGGCATACCTTGCTCCTAACAGGTAGAGAACTCATCAGCCCAGCACACCTCCAGCACTGAAAGTCAGTGCTGAAAGCAGACAAGTTCCATCACTCTCCCAGAGGCACAATGAGTGGGGCAAGGGAAGGGAGAAATTTTGCTATGGGGGAGGGGAAGAAAGGGACTAAGGAGTACATGCACCCACATGTGAAGCTCTGACAAACAGTCGTGTGATTTATCATCATACTCCCACTTGTAACTCTAACCTAACAGTGTGTCATCTTTACTTTTCATGTTATTTATTTACAAGTGCATTTTCAGTATCAACCCTTTCATTCATTAATCCTAATGTGGCCTTTTTCAATGTCTACTTACCATTTTAAATACTCACTATAATTTACAGGGCTTTCTTGAACACATCCAAGGTATATTATATGGGGCTAGCTTAATGGAAAGTCTTGTACACCAAAGCAGGAAAAAAGCACATTAAATTTATGATGGCTTTGAATTTTGCTCATAATTTACTTCTGGAGAACTATTCGTATAAAGCCACACCAATGAGAATTTTCAGTGGCGATGTAGAAGGAAAAAAACAATAAATGCTGATCTTATTATTCATTTTTATTTTGAAAGCCATCCCATGTTGCATTCTGGGATTATGTAAACTACTTATAACTTGGCAAAGAAATTTTTGCGATTCATTATGAAAGAAATGCAGTGTAATGACATGTGGACAATAGCAAGACCTTGTTTCAGGTGTGGTCCTAAGAGCAGTATCTATAACATTTTGATTTTAAGAGTCATAAGGTTTCAATTGTATTCATCCTTCACCACACCAGTGTTCAACAGGAGCTGAGGAATTTGAGCACAAACACTCATGCCTAAAATTTGCAGCAGTCCTACACAAGAAATGGCTCTTTCATGTCTCTCTTTCCTTCTGCAGATTAATTAGCAAAGAGGGGGGATCATCAATTTCTGCCCCACAATATCAATTCCAGTGCAATCCCATGAAACACTAAAACAGATGGGGCTGATGATGTAATGGACAAAATAAGAAACATTGCATGGGTATGATTTTTTTTTAAATTAAGATTTTTTGAAAACCATCCCATTTTGGGCAGATGTCCCGCTTAAACCTAGAGAAGTGAGACCCTGAGAAACCTTTCCTACCCAAGCATCACAATGAAATGGATTGAAGATGGAAAAAACTGGTCACTGAATGCAGGCATAAAGCTGAGCAGCAGCACAGGTGATGCTGTGGGAGCGCCTCAGGGGTTCAACTGCCGGGACAAGTCATGGTACCCCTGCCCACAGCTCAGCTCTCAGGCCTGAGTGCACTGGCTGTAGTTCGCACTGGCAGAGGGCTGGCATGCCTCAGAAACAGAAAACGTGGATGGGGGTGAAATACACAGCCGTAATTCTCCATTGCTTCACAGAGGAAGTGTGCTGGGTGCAGGCAGAGGATGCAGCCAGGTTGCTGTCAGTGGATAAAGCAGCTCACTTGCCTGCATCTGTCTGTCACGTAGCGGGCAAGAGCTCCCCGCTTCTTCCTGCACTTTGTTTGATCCCCAGCAACTTCTGCTCCCTCACCCTCTCCATCTACCCTTTCCCCATCTCCCTGGCAGGATATTCATGAGGTGAGAGGACAGACTGTAGAGAGACCAGAAGAAGGCAGGTATGCTCTGTTGTGAGCATTTCTTGGGCTTCTGCCACTGTGCTTCTGATCCTGAAGCCTGACAGGCAGAGAAATCTGGCAGGCATGATCCCACAGTCTAATATTTTCCACGAAGAGGTGGAGCAATGGCTGGTGAAACATTTTCATAAGTCACCAGAAAAAAAAGCAAAGCCTCTTCCATCCCTCCATCACTGGCTGCACAAAGACTGTCTGTTTCTTGGGTGTGGAGACCTTAACATTTTGCTTTTGAGAAAGACAATTTCTGGTAACCGTTTGCAGGGGACACAGGAAATTGCTTTTGGAAAGGCATACTGGAGGGCCTGGCCAGGACACAGCTCCTTCAGGAAAATGTGGTCCTGCAGACCTTCCTCAGCACCATTGTAAACCTGCTGCAATAGCAAAGGGACCCTAGAAAACCTACACTCCATGGATCACTTTTATGGCAGTACCTTGAATTCAAGTCATAAAATTTTGGAAATATTAATATCATTAGTAGAGAAGAAATAGTAAAATAAATACCCTCTTCTAATTTTTTCAGAAGGCTGCTCTCCTCACTGGGAAAAGATCTGGCTTGAACAGAATGTGTGATATCAGGGCTAAACAAGTTAATTTGATTTTAAACTTTCCCATGAGTCTTAGCATTTTCCCTTTCACTGAATATTATGACACAGGGCCACTGCGGTTTGTGAGGGATTTTTAAGATTGAATGTGAAAGATCTTGCAAAGCAAAAAAGGTTATCATTTGTTGTTAATTTAAATAATAGCATGAATGCGCAGAATGTCTCGCCTCAATCTTCTTTTTTTAATGGCCACTGGTTTGCAGTCATAGTTTTGTGCCTGCAATTAATTGTGCCTGCTATAGAAACTGTGGGTTGCACTTAATTGTGACTTTGGCTGATAGCAGTTTGACATCTGGCTCCTTGGTTATTCTTGCAGATATGAAGGCTCTTTTAAATACTTGCTCATTAGTCATTAAGTTAGTCCAAACAATTTCAGGAACTCAGAATGGATGCATTAAAGAATTTAGAAGATAATACTGCTCCAGTATTGACACTTCACCAAGAGCAGTCTCTGGACATTCATTTATGGCTTTGTCACAAGCCATGAGCAACATATAGCATATACTGTGTTGCTTCAGAAGCAGACCACGAATTGCTGGGACCTCCACTACAATCAAGGATGTGATTTTCACATGCAGAGGAAGAGCCAGTTTGTGTCTAATTACAGTGAGCATGGGATAAGAGCTTGTACCTTGCCTTCGAGGAAGACTTCTGTTGTTCACACTCAAGCCCAGGCTGCCTCAGCATCAATGTTTCTGCAGTGTCAGTTAGCCAAATGAAGATCAGCTTTGGGAATCTCTAGCCCTCCTGCTTTCTTTCACAACATTTATTCTAATCTAGGCACAAAATTCCCATCTGGTTTTTGCTCTTTTTCTGCAAGGGAGAAACAAAGCGTATCAACCATGTAAAGTCTCCAGTACCTGTCCCTGGAATGTCTGGTCCATCAAAGCACACTAAGCAACTGAGAGAAGCGTGGAGGCCAGCTTCTCACCTGAACCTCATCATTGCTCACCCAGTTATTCATGGAAAGAAGTGACTTTTTGGCCATAGCTGCATTGCAGTACAAGTATGGGAAGGTCACCATGGCCTCCTTGTAGAGCTGAAGGAATGTAAGGTTGAACACATGAATGATCTGATATCCTCTGATGGGAAATAATCGTGTTCTTTGTGTGAAGTTTTAGCAAGACACTTTTTCTCTGAAAACAACCCATCTTCCCTACCCTCTCATTAACTTTACTCCTCATCCAGGTGTACTTTAGAAAAATGAAGTTGTGATTTCACATACAGAACTGAAACAAAATGCAAAAGATGGCCAAGGTTAGTTGACTACCTCTTCCTCTTTGTGTGTATATGTTAAAGAGGTCCTGGTAACTTCTTTGTCATTTTAAAGCCTATTCTGGAGCACTTGTGATGGCTTAGAATGAATTCAGCAGAATTCAGCATTATTAATGCATTACAGCTTGAGTTAGGTCCAACCAGAGCTGACTGAAAATGAACACTAAGAGGAAAAGGGCTTGAAATTGAGAAACAGGTTCTTGGTAATCTATTCAAGGGTGGGGAGTATTGGTAATGTCAAAAAGAAAAATGGAGAGGATATCAAGGTAGAGCACAAGCAGCTTCAAGGAGGAAAGCAATGGTGGAAAAATGTTCCCGAGGATTTTCAGGAGGAAGTCAAGAAAGGTGCAGTGGTAGAAAGACACAGAACACAGTATGTAGAGACAGGAAAGAGAGTGCTGTTTAACACAGGGAAAACTGAAAGAAGAGCAGGTGAGATCCTCTATTCACTACTGATGATGGAGAATAAATCCCCAATGTACAGAAGACTGTTGTACACCCTGAAGACCAGGGCCCAGGGAGGGTAAATGCTGGGGTCCAGGGCATGGGCTGTTGCGGGGAATCAGACATTTCACTCAAAGGATGATCAAGCCAGAGCCCTGAACCAGGAGAAGAGTTTGAGGACATGTGGGGTGCCACTGGAGGAGCCTCTGCTGTGCCAAGGGCACTGTGCTGATTACATGTGACCGAACACATTTCTCTGGTAATCAAAATAAAATCTGGCAACGCTGCACTGGAGATACAGTGGAAGAAACATTAGTCTCCTGCTGCAGCACTGGTGAGACTGAAGGGAGCTGACTAACAAAACCTACAGAGAAAGAAATTCTACTTTTTTTGAGGTAAAGTGTGCATGAGGGATTAATATATCTGAGTATTTGTTTCCCTTAACTTTGGTGTAATACTCTCTATGTTGATTCAGTGAACAACAACAAAAAAATAAAGTTAAAATAAGGTTGAGTACAGCTATTCAGCTGTCAATCTAAAATCTTATTAGACATGTTTGTCCTCAAATTCAAGTGTAACATTTTTTTGATTGATAGAAAATGACAGGTAGTAAAGTTATGCAATTATGCATGGAGGTGACATTTTTTCTCCAATAACACTTTAGGAATGTAAGAATTTTGTCATCCTCACTACCTGCCTTGTTGAGAGGATGTGATTTACACTCTTATCTTGGGGGAAGGGAAGAAGAATCGTTGCTACCTCGGTGAATGATCTGTGCATATTTTAAATTGGAATATACATCCTTTTTATAGTACTATAGTACTATATCCAGACATCTTTTCTGAGGAGAGTTGCTTTGGGACTGGATGCATTTTTGAGCAGCAGTGGCAGGAAGCACTTGCAAGCAGGAGGCTGACACTGACATACTGTAGCAAGAGGAAGACCTGCCACAATACCCACGTACTGGATGCTGCTCAGAGTCCAAACACAGCCTAAGCTTTTGGCTCATCCTTTTCAGGCTGTAACCACTGACTAAAACTGTCTGCACGTACATTGTTTTCTTCCATCTTCTGCTGCCTGGCACCTGACATCTGCAAATTGGATGCATCACAAGGACCGCCATGCATCCATTAGAAAGTCCACGATATTCAGCACTTGTAAATGAACAATAATTAAAATTAACAAAGCAGGCCTAAGAGTCTAATGCAAAATGTCAATTCTCTCCCTGAGTGAAACTGTGATCTACATATATTAGAAAAGAACTGGTAAGGCAGAGGAGACCTTTCAAAGAACAATGAGACACAGAAGGGGCAGCAACAAAAACAAAAAAGGACTTTTATACCATTCCAGCACCCAAATTAGAAAGCAGCCGCCTGCACTCTCAGTCAGCAGTGATGCCAACGACTGTTGTGTATCCAAAGCAAGGTATCTCCTCATGCCCCATTTCAGCTGCCCACAGTGGCACAGGACCAAACTGTGGGCAGGAAAAGCTTGCCCAGAGCATAGGGAGCATCTGAGCTGGACTGGGCTGTGCATTTCTGAAGATGCACCAAGGAAGAGAAACCCTGTAGCCCTTCCCTCCTTCATGGAGCAGTCATTAAAGCACACTAATGTTAAGGCAGCATTTCAACATACAACTGGTAATATACCAGAATTAGGCCAATACGAAACCAAAGGAAATACGTGAGACAATCTGTACTAGGAAATATCCCCATATTTGATTGTAATGTATATCTTTGACTCAAAAAAGATCTGGCTGCACAGCTACCAGTAAAGGTGATAAAAATAGATGTTAGCTCCAAGCACATGGTTCTCACTAGAAATCTAAGATTACACTTTTCTTCACAGTCCAGTTTTCTGAGATTAATTTCAGTTTAAACAAATAGGACAACCATCAACATTTTAACTAAAGTAGGTTGTTTGGTTATGTAGATTACAGAAATACTTCAGAACCTCAGAACCAGTTAGAGTAGAACACATGATGGAAGAAATTACTTGATCCCAAATCAATGGGAATGTTGTTATTCTCCCATAGAAACTGAATAGTTTCTGTAAAAATGAAATTTCTTCAGCCCATGTATACTTTCAGATCTGAATTTATATGCTTGTTTAAGCTCCTGGAGCATCTTAGAAGAAAAAGTAACCATTTTCTCAGTCACTAATTTGAGAAAGGTCACTTATTACAGTATCTTCATTAAGCATAGGTCCATCTTCCTGCATTTGTCCTTTCATACTTTGCTGTCTGATGATTCTGTCTTTGTCATCATAGCCAAGCACTGACAGCAGATGCACACAACAGCAGCAGACTGCCTTTTATTTTTATAAAGAGATAAACAACAGGTGTGATCAGCTAATGTAGCTCCTCACCCATTCAGTCACCCCTGGGAGTTCCCTTACTGACTGATCTACTCATTAGCTGGGGTTAAGGTAACATTGCCAGATGAGTGCTTTGGGGAATGGAAACCATGTGGGGCCAGCTCCCTAGGAATGGTGCTCTCCTACCTCTGCACTGAGATAGGAGGCATTAAAGGTGCAGAGGATCACTAGATCATACTGTGAGATCCTTCCCTCCAGATGGAGAAGTCTTTTATTCTGTCCTACATGACAACTCCAGAAGTGGGAACACTCTCTTTGTCTTCTGAAGCCCATTCTGAAATCAAAAAGGGTGAAATATGCAATCAAAATCCCTCAGAGCTAAGGAATGTTTCTTGATATCCTGTCTAAATTCTCTTTTGATCTTTATCCCATCAAAACCTCTGGGGCCATCCTAAATCACCCTGTTCCCTGCTTGGTGTTTATGTCTTTCTGTTACTTATACACCATTAAAATGCACTCCTAATCAAAATATAATTCACTTAATCTTCTTTATAAATGAATCCCCTGAGACTCTTAATCATTTGGATTACTCTTCTCTGGACTGTCTCCAATTTCTTGACAGCATTCTGAGATTGACATGTCCCAAACTGTACACAGCTCTTTTGATGCAGCCTCAAAAGTGCTGTGGAAAAGGAAACCGTTGCTGGAACTTGTCAGAGGGACTCTTGGGAAAACCAAATGCCATTGGCCTCATCTCTCGTTTCCATAAGAAAGCACAATGATTTAACATCTTCAGAGTGAAGCATTTTCATTTTTACCTTTGAAATAACTTCCCATTTTGCTTTTTGAATAATAGTTTTTATGATTTGGACACATTCTGCATCCTGGCTGGAATGCAGTAGCCACTGATCTGAACAGTTGCATTGAGTTTTGGTGGTTTATTTTGACTCACTGTCATAGGTTAGCAAGCATAGTCCCGGAAGGGACGTCCTTGCTAAGGGGTGCTTACAGTTTCCTCTGGGAACTGATAGAACCTATCAGCTGGCCAGTTTGAATATGGACAATTCTCTAAGCCACTTAAAGTTGTGATCACCTCTGTGATCCACATTTAAGAATAGGCAAACTCCCCCTCCAAGCTCTCTCTCGTTTCCGGCGCTGGCACAGGTGGCTGCAGGCCCCGTGTGGGGGCCAGCGGGCCCGGCCAGGCCCTGCCTGGGCCAGGCCGGGCCGGGCCACGGCCATCCTGGAGCCATGGACCTGTTCCAGCCGTGGAACCCCCCCACTGCCTTGCTGTGGGCAGCCGGAGCGGCTCGGCTCTCCCCCCCCCTCTCCACTTCGATAAGAAAAATTCAACATTCCAGCTGCAAAGCTGCAAGGCCGAGGTGAGAGTAACCCTTTTATTGCTGTGAAGAGCTGAAAACCTGAGGGAAGAGAGAGAGGAGATGCTTAAAGCTGAAATTCTGTTGTGAAGCTATGATATATCAGAGTATCCTGTTGTAATTTCATGAAGATATGGGGGGTGGAGTGTTCAACTCGTGAGCAAAAGCACCAGCGCTGAGATAGGCAGATGCTGACGCAGCTGTAATTTCATGAGAAGTTTGGACAGGGAGAGATGAACCAGATGAGGACTTTTGCTCCAAACGGGAAAGGAGAAAACCTCAGTCCGTAGAGATGAACCAGATGAGGACTTTTGCTCCAAATGGGAAAGGAGAAAACCTCAGTTCCTAGAGATGCTCCCAGAGATAGTCCTAACGATGAAGATGATGAAGACCCTTTGCTCCCAGGGAAGGAGAAGGGCCTCTGTTTTTGTTTCTGAACGGCTCAACCTTAAAATTGTACCCCAAAAATCTTCAAGAGTGGACCCTCGAAAGCAGTTGCGGGAAAAGCTGCAAGTCGGGGGAAAGGACTCACGCAGGCAGAGACTCCTCTTCCTAAATGGACTGAACAATATTTGGAAGTGGGCGGCTGTCTCGTTGTGATAATGTTTTCATAGCACGAGCAAGAAGAGACTTCTCTTTCTAAATGGACTGAACAAGCTTCTTATGGAAGTGGTAAACAGACTGAACATCTTAAGGGTTGTCTTTTCACATTGTCAGTGGGAGAAGGGAGGAAGGTGGGGGGAGGAGGAGAGTTCTGAAGGTGGTATAATTTTTTTCTTCTTTTAGGTCTGTTAATAAACTTCTTCATATTCTTTCAAGTTTGGTGCCTGTTTTGCATTTCTCCTAATTCTTATCTCACAGCAGATAAACAGTAATGAGTATTTTGGACCAAACCACTACACTAAATTGGTGTTTCCGCCCGGTTACAAACCGAACCCGCGACACTCACCCATATACGTTTACAAGATTTATCATTACTTTATTATTTACTGTTATCATTTATCATCTTTGCTTTAGTGTATACCATGTAGAAACCCATTCTGCTACTCTCCACCTTGTCCTTCTCCACCCTTTGCCACAACATCATAAAAAATGTTGAATAAAACTAGACCTAGCTCAAATCCCTGTATAGCATCACTGTAGGTAGTCCTCAGTAACTGAACACCTCAACTTATTTTTTTCCTTATTTTATGGACCTTCTTGTCAGTTTACTCTTGGTTTACATGGCAATGCTGACATTCACATCAGCGTTAATTCCTGCTTCAAGTAGGATTTCGGGAGGGTCCAGATGCACTATGTTCCTTCACTTTTTTTGCCCACTTTTGTAACTTGATCTGGAAAATCAAGGTTTGTCTGTCATGATTTATTCTGTAGAAAACCTCGCGGTTAATTGTACTTGTGGTTTGATTTCTACCTTAATACATGTGTCATTACCTTACTGGGAACAGAAATTGGACCTCTGAATTCTTAGTGCTTGGATTTTTTTTTATTTTCTTTTTTTTTACTTTTTACCTTTCAGAAGTTCAGTATTTCTTTTTTTTTCCCAGCCCTCTGGTACCTTCCTATCACACTCTGTAACTTTCTGTAAGTAATTGCTAGTGTTTCTGTAAGTTCATTAGCTAATTCCCTTAACACTCTGAAATGCATGCACACCTGCTGATGTGTATATATATTCAGATGTTTTAAGTATTCTCTTACCTGCTGTTCATCAATAGCTTTGACAAAGTCGTTATTGCTACTTAATTATCCATTTCTCCTGCCCTTATTTTTCTTGTTTAACAGATTTTATAAAGCATTTCAGTAGTTTACCCATTTTAGAACCGTCATTGATTTACTCTTCCTCCTCATTTATTAATGAATCTACTTTCTCTCCCATATTTTTTGTTCTCTTAATATATTTCATATGCTTTTCTTCTTCTCTTGAAACCCTTTGGCTATTGCTGACCCATTCTTCTTCCTGCTGTCTGCACAAGCCTAAATCAGAGGGGTTTTCTTCTTGGAACTGTTTTTTGATACAGGACTAGGGAAAGGTGCTATTTATTTATTTACTTACTTACTTCTTTCTCTGTTGCTGGTGAAGAACTATCTGTTTGTGGTTGGGGTTTTTTGTGTTTCTTTTTTGTTTATTTGTCCCTCCATTTTTTACTATACTTATGAGTTGTTGCTGTTAGAGGTTGGACTCAATGATCTCAAAGGTCTTTTCCAACCTAGTTAATTCTGTGACTCTGTGATTGTGCATCTCTCTCTTAGACAGCTCTTAGACCTGTGTCCCTGGTACCAGTGGGATTGCCATCTGATGAAAATTCCAATGCCTTCCCCCCCACCTTGCCCCATTTGCTTATTTGCACACCTGTCATATATTTTCAGACTCCTAAATCCTGGTCCAACTTGCCTAATCTTTCAGTACAAAGCAGTATATGTCCACTCCCTGTTTGGGACCTTCAATCTTAAAGAGACTGGAAAGAGGGTGGACGTGATCCTGATCCTGCCTTCTTCCATTTTTTTTTCCTTTTTACTGGTGACATCAATAAGATCTGGACACCTTATCATGTCCAAGCTATGAACAGTTACTCTAACTCATAACTCGGGCAAGCTTTTGGAGTTAATATTTTGCCCACTGACTGACACCTCTCTTTCCATGACATACAAGAAGCAATCAGTCTGGACTCCCTGAGACAGGAAGTTTTGAATGAACTGGACATTTAGTTGATGAGCTGGGGAACTAGGGATCAGAAAGGAAGGGATTTTTCATGGGAGATGGTGGTTGGAGCAGGTTGGATACTCTTCTTTCTCTAAAAGTTGAAGCTTACCTCTAACAATGACTTGGGCAATACAGAGAGAGCAAAACCAGCCAGGTGCACAAACAGCACATCGTACATGGACATGTTTGTGTACATTGTGCATCACGAGGAGCTGTTGAAAGAAGTTTTGCCTGAGAGAATTCAAAAGAGACAAGTTCCAAACAGATAAAATAGTTTTTGAGGGACAAAGCAGAAAGTTCAGAAAGAAGAAGAGAAGTTCAGGAAGAAGAATTTCTTTCAGGAAGAAGGGAGACAGCTGAGGATCACACAAAGAAGCAGGTCTGTCTGACTGTGGATAATCAGGAAGCCTCTCTCCAGGGGTGGTCTACAGACTGGTAAACTGCACACTGGGGAGTGTATGATAGGTTTGGAGCTGGAAATGAAAGTGAAGAATCTACTGCCTATCTTCAGCACCCAGAACACAGTCACATCAAGGATGTTTTCAGTAGGAAAGACACTCAAAGTGAGTTATCTGCTAGATACCTTCAGTACGAAAACACAAGTGCTCAGAGATTAATAAAGCTACTTAAGGAAGTCACTTGAACAGCAGAGCACACAGACCGCAAAGTGAAAGCAAGGAAAGTCTCCAGACTCAACTGTGTAACCCCCTCAAACTATATTATTAGAATGAAGCCTGGACTCAAAGAAGGAAAGGGTCTGAACAGTAAAGAAAGCTATTTCCTTAGGCAGCAAATACAGACACAAAGTGAGAATATCCCCAGAAGGAAAGTTTTCTGGAAAGTTAAGCTGAGTTAAACCTTGCAGAGGTGATTAAAACAAATAGCAGCCATTTCCTTAGCTGTCTAAATAAAAAGAGAACACTGAATGAAGAAATGGAGCTGCTATAGAGTGAGAATATAGCAGAGATTAAAGATAACCTATAAATGCCCAAAACTAAGTTAACACCTTTGCCTCAGTTTTCAATGAAAATGGCATGAGGACAAAGGGTAATGAGTGGAAAAGCAGGGTTTAAAACCCACCACATTCATTGTACAAGCAGAATTCAGATAGTGTAGCATTCACAGGTGAGAGAGGTGAATAGCCTGGATTTTGAAGGCACTGATCCGCTTCGACCAAACACTCTGATAACAAACATTCCTAATTTAGATATCAGGTCATGATTAATACCAAGCCTGCACCCTGCTCCAATTCTCAGTCTCAGTTTACCTTCCTGCATCCCTTTGAACCATTTGTTCATCTTCTTTTTGAGATTCCCCAGACTTTTTAACACAGACAGCACATACCTTTTCCCTACTTCTGTTCCATAAACCCACTTATTCACCTGAGGATTTTGGGGAACACTTTTCCAACAGCACTCAACATGGAGTCATGTGAAACACTTCAAGTCAATTACTTAAGTCTTGCAAAATTATAAGCATCTGAAAAACAGAGGCTTAAGATGTTAGTAATGTACTAATATAAGAAATTATATCGGTTATGATAGAACCAAATTTCAGTGAAGGGTGTTCTGTTTTACTACACTGTATTTTCTCTCAACAAACCACTCCAAGTCACAAAAATGCATAAAAGGAAACACTTCCAACACCTTCCAGAGCCTTACCTCCAGGTAAAGGCCTCCTTATAAGTCCAACCCTACCAATAATGTGAAGGATGAGGTTCTGACAGAGTTAATAATAAGGAAACTGTAAAATTTATACTGAGCTGACTGATTTGAGAAACACTGTAGCCCCTTCCTTCTCCCTTAGAGAATTTCATTTATATCTCTGTTATTGTTAACCGTTCTCTGTTAGTTACAAGCCAAAAGCAGAGTTTATTTTACATCACCTTTATTCCTTCTTCCTTAGTGCTACTTAATGAGTTGAAGGGGCTGAAAAGTTGTTCTCAGCGAAGCAAATATCCTATGAGTTATAAACGACATTTCATCCTCATATGCAGATTTTTCTGTGCCTAAGTGAATTATTTACAAGGTACAGCTTGTGGGCTCCAACAATCAGCTGCCAGAGATTTACACCTACACTGAGTCCCTGCTCTCCTGCTGGGAAAATGTGAAGTTTTCCACCGCCCTTTAAGATCTGAAGACTTAACAGAGAATAGCTCTCCCCAATGCTGGCACTGCTTTTCTTGGGATGGTGGCTGACTAGGCTTTGCTGAGGGAGAGAGAATAATGGTGAGCTGAGACACCAAGAGTGACTGCTTCAGTAGCTTAAAATAGTCTCCTTTTTTCCCCCTCTGCATGTAGCTGCAAATCAAAAGTATCATGGATCATTTAAATATTGTACTTCCAGTCCTGTATGCATAATGACAAAGGTAGTCATAGCATTGTTTTTTCTCTTTAATGAGGAAAAAGCTCACAGAAATTGGATGCTACTGTGATCAACAAAGTAACAGGGAGGTGGATAAGAACAATAAGAGAATTATTAAGTTCCCTACCAACACCTACCTTCGTATTTAAAGGACCAGGAGAAAAGCTTTAAAAACATATGAGATTTAAGATAAATTATTTAAAGTAAATTGGGAAGTGTTTTGAAAGCTCTGTTGCTCTTCCTGAGTCTTTTCATGTAAGACAGAATTGCGGAGAGCAAAGCATTGTGAAATGGGGTTGTAGTTACAAGAGCGATGACAGTGTGGTGCTGCATCGCCAGCAGCCAAGTTGCTCCGGGGACCGTGGGTGTGGAGCGCATGTGGCTCCTTCCTGACACCACAGGTGGGCTTTTCTTCTCCTTTATAATCTTCAGAGCTTCTCACTAGCTTTCAATACTTCCATAATGTTTAGAAAGCTAATGATGTTTACACTCAGGTGGAAAAAAAGGTAGTTCTGTTGCAACTTAATCTCTCAAGAAAAACAGTAAAAGCCATCTATGTGGTATGTGTAGGTAGCAAAACAATGTAATAGAGTCATTTGGGGGAACAATCCCTCAGTGGCAAGAAAACCGTTCAGAAGACATAATTTTTTTTCCTATTTAGGTATCTCTGATCCTGGAATACTAGATATGATTCTCGCTTTCCTTCCTTTTGAATCTCTACTGACAAGAGATAATCTGCTGCTTTTTTCATTTCCCTCTCACCCAGTTTATTTATTATAATATTACACTTGGTGTAAAATTGAGTATGCTTGTACTTAACCAGCCTTCTGGGAAAAAAAGACTTATTGTCAGGCTCCTGCCACTGATTGACAGACAGATAGATAGATAGATAGATAGATAGAAAGAATACTGAGGCTTCCCTCAGGTCATATGTGGCAGAGTTTATGTAGAGGTTAAACATTCAGTAATACTTTTCAGTAAAATATTTCCCCCCTTCATGGCTTTGGGACTTGATCCAGCTTGAAAGTTCAACACATAAATACATGCTTAATTATACGTCACGGAATTCTCATTGAGTCTAACAGTCCATGTGTGTGTGCTGCTGAATTTGGGACCACAACCACACCCAAGGCTCACTGTATGTCTGCAAATATCTGACTCTGTCTACAGCTGCCTCTGTGAGACCCCAACAACCTCACTAACACTCCTTGCCTCTGAGCAGGATGTGAGGAGCACAACCAAGATAATCACTTGTGTTCCAAAGGATAGTGTGTGGCAGGAAAGCTCGGACTGGCTTTGTGAGAGAAGTATCCCCAGAAAGTAGCTAAAATTTTCCTGCAGGAAGGAAGAGTGAAGATTTTTTTCCACATCATTCTCCTTGCTTATAAAAGGTTTGAGATTGTGTTGAGAATCTTCCTCAGCGTACTAGTAAATACCTTTTTTACTTTAAACCAAAGAACAGTAAAATGGCAATTAATTTAGACTAGGTAAAATATATAATTACCTAGTCATAAAATGGACCATAAAAGTACTACATTGTTGAATCCATTTCATTAGTAGCATGTACATAAAAACTGTTTTAGTGTATAAAGACGTAAGTATTGTGCTTCATTGTTTTCAAATGACAGTGCCTTGCTTTTTCTTGGTTTTGCAAACAGACCTCTCAGCAATGTTACTCCAGGAGTTGATTAAACTTATTTTCCTTGTATTATTATGTTAACTTCCTCTTGAAACAGCTCAAAAACATCAACATAATTTAAGAACCCAAAGCCAAAAAGTGTAGGTCACATAAACCCAGACTGAATGTTGATGAGGCAGTTTTACCTGGACTGGGAGGTGGGTTTTAATCCCTAAATTTGGGGGTGTAGCAGAAAAATCGGTGAGTTAAGGAGTAGTAGCAATCCTGTAGAGCTGCCTTTCTTACTTTAATCTCTTTGTTTCCTGTTTTCAATCTGAAATGCCCGCAAGTCTTTCGAGATACACATACCTTAACTAGTAAGTTCTTCCAAAAAAGAAAAAAAAAAGAATAAAAAAAAAAAAAAAAAAAAAAGAAAAAAGTAGAACCTTAGGAGATGAGGAAAGTTTTTTTCCTTGAGTTTTTAATCTCTGGTAAATTCAGTGTAGCTGCTTTGCAATGTCACCAATTCCTGTGAAACAGAATATTCTTCACTGATCAAGAATACAAACTGGCATAAAGAACTTCTTCATTAGGACATCAAAACTGTAGGAATATTTTCAATTTTCGCTATAACTTTTTCTCCAAAATGATTTCACTTATTTTGTGACCACCTAAGGCTCTCTAAGGTACACAGCAACACAGTTTGAGACATCTCTGTGATGTTCTGTACATCACATAGTTGCTAACAACCTGTCAAAGTCATCCTGACACCAAACTGAGAAGCTGATGGTTTCGGTAACGTATTAGCAGAGATGAAAAAAGATGGTCCTCATTATTGTAATAAAACCAACAGAGACACACTGAGAATCAATTACTGATTCTGTGACCTGTTGAACTAACCCTCAGTCAAGCGGGGGAACTGCACAGAGCACCTTACATTATCAAATGATTTAGGATGGAGCACTGTCTGAAGACATGCAACAAGTCAAGGCAAATACATTTCCGTAAATTGTAGCTTGCTTAATTACCTTGTTCCTGAGCACAAAGATCAAATTGAGCAACTTAAGGTGCTGAAGCACTCTGCCAGCTGGTCATGAGAAGGAAATAATTAACACACACACAAGAGCTAAGTTTAAGGATGAGACTCCTACTGACAACAGCAAGGAGATCCAAAGTTAAGGCAGACACTGTGTCCTTGACTGGATCCATGTGCCTACAATTTGCAGCACATATTGGATTGGGGAAGAGCACCATGTGTTGCAGCCATTTCAAGCAGGCAGATGGCTTTTTAAGCGCTCGATGTAGGGAAAGCAAAGCCCTTTCAAAGGCTGGCATTTCACTCTCATTATTTGTCACAGACTGTTCCACCTCTTGCCTTCACAATGCCTGAGTATCACCAAGAAAATTCTCTCTTATCGAAGGATCTGTGCAAGCATGTGAAAAACATCCCCTGATACAATAAAGTGGCCAGTGAGACAGGAAATTAGTAATGATATTTCATGTTTGGAAACCAATGCCCAACACTGAGCTATTTTTCTTTCCAAGATCCCACCCAGCCTTGTGAGAGGAAGCCGAAAGTCACGAAAACCCTGTTTGGTGCCTACCAACACTTCTCAAAGGCCTTCATGCCCACAGCAGAATCTTTTTGCCTGCTCTGAGCATCTTGTAAAGATAACACCTTTCTTCCATAACCAAATTCAGTTATAAGGTGAAAAGTAGTTGTTTACTATGGAAAGATGAACCTAGGAGCCCAACTTTCATCCACTGCTTCCTGCATTTTTTAATAGGATCTCTCATGCCTGCCTGAATAGTCACCGAAGATGAAGAGAAGAGACACCTAATTTTAACATATCATCTTGAAGGATGGACTCTTTGGAGTACTGCACACTACAGATTTGTTATGATCAGAGGGGCCAGATGTCACCAGCTGAGCCGTTCATTTGATGCTGCGCCATTGCTCGGTGCTGCTGCCATAGATACTGCCCTGCCCTTATGGTGGCTGCTGTGATTCATTGAAAGCAATATCATCCCAACTGCCACTCCGGGGAATCTTGCAGGCATGATTTTCTAACACAGCATGACCCATTAAAAATAACTGCCAGGAATCCTGCGCTTTATAAAAGGGCATCTTCATTAGCTCTCGCGGTGGGTCGCCAGAAAGTCCCAGGCGCTACAGTAGTCATGGGGTAATTTGTAGTTATCAGAAACATTGCATTTAATGCTTTTATTCCTGTGGAGCTGGAGCCCACTGGTTACTAAACACAGGCTCCTCCTCTTAAATCACAGAAGTTGAAGAGGGAAGAGACCCATCTGATTATTTTGTCGATCCACTCTTTGAATGCAAAACTGGCAAATGTATAGCCGCCAAGATGTTCAGTGCCAGGGACACTCACCACTGTGCTACGGGCCACTTCACTTATCAGTGCCTACTAGTGCTTGGCCTTTCTCCTAAAACAATGAATTCCTGGGTATGCTGTGCAGCACTTCGTCCTTCACATCGAGTTTCATCCAAAGAACAGACTCTAAATGCCTGCAGAGGGCTGTAGATTGGGCCTCTCACCTGCTTTATTTATTCTTCCAAATATACTGGAATAGAAGCTGGTGTTTTACTTGGATAGTTAGACAGAAGAATCTAAACTTCTATTTCTATCATGTTGAATGGAAACTTTTCCAGAACTGAACAAACCTTCTACATAATTTAAAATAAAAATCTTGGCTTTAGTACTGTATGGACATGTTCTACAGCATCAAATGTCAACAAATCTTATATACCCCCATTGTTTATTAAAACAGGTACACACCTCCCTGAAGATCTGTCCTGCTTCCCAGCACTGGAGCTCATTTTATGGTAAGTTGGCAAGGGCAAAGTCCCCCAAAGAAGAGAAGAAACATGACGGGTGTTATCCATGAGTTTGTCACCCTGGTCCTCAGGCGCTATGGTGATGAATATCCTATGAAAAACCACCCCAGACTAGAGGGAAGGTTATGGTAACTAGCATTAATAAGAGACCGGAGCCCAGAAACACGTTTTTTTAGTCCCTTCTGGTAAAAGTATTTCCTCTTGTACTCTAGGTTGAATATTGACTGAAATGCAGTGGCCAAGTGATGTTCTGAAGCTCAGATTCTCTCCCGCATTGAGTATGAGCTATAGTGCTTTGGGCAGTAGCAGCAACTCATAACAATGAGCAATAAAAAAATAAATTCCAACACATGTCGTGTTCTGCAAGGGTGTGGACTGAGCTTCAGTGCAAGCTCCTTGCAGGAGTGAAAGAAAGGCCTCCAGGCTATGCTGCAGTTTCTGAATGATGTCCAAGAATGAGTCCTAGTTCTGTGGTGAGTATATCAAATCGGGAGCAATTCTTTCCATTATATATTACCTCCCCAGTCATTATGAAATCATTTGGTATTCACTGTGATAGCACCAATCATTAATGCACTCATTTGGCATTCTTATGGCTTGTCTTATGCACTTCCCTAGGAATTCCATGGTAATTAACCATTAGTTAATGTAAATAGTAATGGACATTTAAACGAAAGTGTTACCAGGCAGGGTCAGTAGTAGCAGAGAATCAATGTGTTCATGAAATCAGCTACAGTCACTTCAAAAACCTTCTCTAATGGTAATGAAAGCCTAATAGTAAACATGTTGCTTAAACAGTACCAGGGGCTGTTGAAAACATTTTATGGCATTTCATCTGAAAACCATATTCAGCATTCCTCCTCCTCCTCCAGCATCTCTAGAAGAGTGGACACATGGGCAGCCTTTGTGTTATGCAGCAAATAGCAAGGATTACTACAGAGTGTTTCTCTGCAGAGCACTATATCCTACATCAAGTACACCAGCAGAGCATCAGAGGTGCTGGCATGTTGCACAGGTCTTATGAGTGGTGGGTCACTGATAGGTTTAAACCAAGGAAAAGAATAAAGAAATGTGAGCCTATGAAAAGCTAAACTAGTTTTACTGTTTGCATGGCATCAGTCCTTGAATAAACTGAGGTAATGAAATGTAATAGAATGGGATCCAGTATAATACCTTCTTCCCTACCAGACTTGTGTTTCTAGAGATATTTTAGAGCTGGAATTCACTGACCTTTGTACAAGTGACACAGATCTAGTTTTCTGGTAAGAAGACACAAATTATCATTGAGTGGAACTGTGAGGATAATTTCTTGCAGAAAGAAAAATTAGCAAAACTTGATGTTATGACAGATTATAAAAGGCCAAAAAATGTCACTTTTCAGCCAGGGCACTAATGCAAATTATTATCGTGAGACAGAACTTCCTTTTGCCAACTATAACAGAAATATGAAGTTTTCACTGTCCTGTGGTGTGCTAGCCAGGGTTCCTGTCAATAACAATAATAACAAATCTAAGCCTACCTCAGGAACCTGGTCAGAATAAAAGGTGTTTCTTCATTGGGTGGCCCCTTGATAAACTTCATTAAAATAGTCCAAAACCAAAAAACACGAGAGCAGAGTGACTGAGCTTGTGGTATTTCCATCAGATCCCCTCAGTGCTTACAAGGCTGTGCTTTTGCACATTCCAGCTTTTCAGCTTGCCACTCTGAATGGTCCCAAACTGTGAAGCACTTTGTGCAGAAATCCAGTTGTGAAATGGAAAACACAAGGAAGAATTTCATATTACCCTTCCTTTGAAACTAAATATTTTCATCCTTTGTCTATTTTAGCTTTTCGCTGAATGAAATGCAGTAGAAATCTTTAATTACTCAGAAAGTTCAGGCTTCATAATTTATATTTAATCTGGATTTAAAGGAGCATTTTCTGAACAGATGTGCTGGTATGCAAACACCTGCTGCTTCCTTTCTCCTGAGCATGCCTAATTTTAGTTATTTATTTTTTTCTCCTCTTTGTTCCTGTTATTGTGGTTTCATTTAGGTCTTTCTGATTCTGAACAATGCCTTTGCTCTTTAAACTCCACTAGACTTGCTGAATATCAAAATACACCCTGAGGACCAGTAGGACTTTGAGCAGAACAGATAATTTCTCTTCCTTAGGGGCTTCTCTTTTGGGGCTCAGGACAAATGGTCATAGCCCATTTCATCCTGACCTCCTCACTATGCTGATCTCAGCCATAATGTTCCAAATGGAAAGTGATATCACTACTATCAGTGCAGGAATTGCAGCAGGTCCTCGGTCCCACTTGTGTTGAACTGGCTGCACTTACCCTATTTCTCAAGGCAGTCAAACTGGCCTGAAGAAGGAAATTTTTCTCATTACCAGCAGAAGACTAGTGCAATGCGGTAAGTTTTTCATCACTTCTTTCTGAATCTATGCTACAAAACTGATCATAAATAGTTTCTGGGCGCAATAAAATTGGGAGCCAGCCTTCTAGAGCAAGAGGGGAGAAGTAGGAATCTGGCAGAGACTTTGGAGCCATCCCAAATATTGGGTGGTGGGTGGCAGGAAAGTGAAAGCCATCTGGTAGCTCAGATTTCCTGTATAAGGAGGTCCTCTGGTTTTGAAAATGTGGGCCTCAGCTCCTCTGGGAAACAAATGCTTGCAAAATGAAGAAGGAAATGTAATGGTTTGCCTGCAAATTTTGATACGTGATGCAGTAAAAGCAGGGTTTCTAATAATGACATTTCTACATTTCTTCATTATGAGTCATGAGTAAACATGACATTTCTGCAATGCAATCTAGATATGTGATCAAAGATTAAAATGGAGCCATTTTAATATTTTAATTATTTCAGCACTGTCAGGCTTCAGAGTCTGTTATGCCAACACCCAGTGCAGAGGAAATAATTTGTAACAAAGAATTTTATCAATTTTAGCTGCTTTTTTCTCCATGCGGATTGTGCGTGAATGGGTCATTATTTTCTCAGATTTGCTCATTATTTGAAATGATCCACAATGAATAATTTATACTAATATTTCTCGTTCTGCAGCTTCTTCACCACCAGCTTGTAGCTGCCTGGGCTAGTTTTGTCTGAACAAACATATCACATGGCCTCATTTCTGCTTCCAGGTTGGCTGATAGGTGCTTTGCTGGGTAGGGTGCTCCCATTTACAATTTTTATGCGTGCTCTCAGCAGATATGGCTGTTCTCCATTTAAAAATGCTATTTCCACAAGCAATCTTATGAGCCAATTCATTCATTATGATATTCATGGGGACTGAACAAGAGTGCAAACACAGCAAAGAGAATTCAAAATTTTATCCCAGGAATTATTTTGCTGATTTTCCTTGTTCTTTTTTTTTCGTTTTGGAGCTCTTAGCCCACCCTGACACCTACTTTCACTAACAGACCTGTATAACTACTGGAGGAGTGCCAGTGAGTTTATCTAGGTGCAAATATCTTGTGAATGTGCATGAATCAGAAGGGAAAAGCTTTCTCAACAGCCAGTGGCTTACAAATTACTGAAGTTTCAGTCCAGGGCCATGTGCTCCTAAAGGGTTAGGAAGAGGTTCCCCTAATAGTCCAGTAGTTTCAGGCATTTAACAGTGTCTCATGAAGCATTTGACTTGATAACCTGGGAGTAATCCCAGATGGCTGAGTATCCATCCTATTATCCAGAAAACCTAGTAGTGTAATATGGGTAAGATGTGAGGACGACCCTTTCTTAATATGGTAAATCTAAAGAGCTCATCCCTAACACAGAAGAGATAAATCCTTCTCTGTTAAATCTGTATGTCCACTCCCTGCAGATCTTGCTTTTCACACCACCTGTGGCAATCAGTCCAAATTTCAAATTACCAATGAGACAATTTTACTTGTGTATTCCCTAAGCCAATCCATTGATTCATGACCCTTTGTTCTGCAAATACTTTTAACCTAGCACTTTTATGTTGAGCAGAAGATATTAGAGGTAGGTGTCTCCTCCTCAGACTGCATAAGGCTTCCTACAGCAAAACCCAGTTTGATTTGTAAATTGGGCAGTCTGAATAATCAATTTTTTCATCATCTCTTGAGACAGTCATACAGTCCTCAAACGTCCAAGGTCTCACAAGAGTGCTATCCCCCTCCATGATGCAAGTAAATCCAATCTTATGCTGGAAATGATCCATTTGTGGTTCATGTTGGGAAGTAATCCAAACCCATTGAGAGATGTGGTTGGAGCAATCTGCCCATCAATTAACATTACTGAATAATTCCTGAATTCCTGGTCTGCCAGAACAGTAGCTTGCAGTGTGGCTCTGGCCATAAAACCAAGGGTGAGGCTGAGGCTCAGGGTAGAGGGAATCACACATCTTGCTGCTTTATTTCGTGTTCCTGTGCCACATGGTGCACAGGGGCTCAAGTACGAGCCGAAACTGCTTTAGAGAACGCCTGCTCTCCGTGAGTCACCGAGGGTGAGTCACACACACCGACACAGGATCAGAAAGCCTTCCATTTTGCAAATGATAAGTGATGATGATACTTAAGCAAGGGAGTCCACTGTGACTCTCCTATTCCAAGATGTGTCATTATAAACCTGATGGAGCGCCCGCAAAGAAAATACCGTGCTCCAACTGCTTTGTTAGTTGTCCTTTCCTAGATAAAAGGAACATCCATACACATTTTAAGTTTCACCTTCACATTCTTTTATGCTTTCATCCTCAGAGGGGTGACTATGGAAAATGTCTGTAATGCAGCTACATCCATCCATCAGCCTAGCCTTCCCTGCTTCATTCCAGTAATAGCCAATACCAGTAGTTATGCAGAGCCCTACAATGGTACCTCCAGGAACAAAAAAATGTGGCTTAGAAAGATTTTTTTTAAATTACTAAAGAATATTTTTTCATTTGCCATCCTCTGCAGATGTCATTTTCTTCTGATGAGTACCTCTAAATTTTGCCCTTGAGTCATTACACACACAGTGTAAGTAAGACGCTAAATCCAACAGACTGTTCTGGCCACCAGATGGAAAAGTTTCCCTTCAGCACCCACAAAACCATACATATGTAAACAAAAATCTCATTATATATTAAGTATGAATATCTAGGTATACCTGCAAGTATCTGTAATCACGTATAAAATAAAATAAAGAACACATCAAAAAACTCTAAGGTTCACAGAAAATGGGCAAAATATAAGGAATCAGTATTAAGGTAAGCAACAAAATTTTATTTGACTTCTTTCTGCCTATGTGCCATAGCACAGTCCTTAATTACATTACTATGTCTTATTTTTCATCATTTTTTTCCTCATCTATGGAAAACAAGGCTTACAAAATGGGGCTATTTTTCAATATTATATTTTAGCTTTATCCAGCATGTGGCTTCATGCACTGTGCAGCTCTGCACTGGGTACAAAATTATTGTTTTCTTCTCCCCTTCTTCTTGTGAGGACATCATAACAGTTTTTTATATTTTTTTGCTGCATTTAACATTATACCTTCATGATACATCTGTGAAGAAATGTGAAATCATTGTCTCTGGTTTACATGCATAAAAACTGAGGCAGAGACTAATATGAACGTTCTCAAATGTGTCACTTAATTTGGTATTCCCAACTCAAAAAATTACAGTCTGATTTTTAGAGTGTTTGGCATGTTCACAATCCTTTCTCTGCTCAGAGCAGAGATCATCTTGACCTCACACATGTTTGCAGGAAGTCTGCAGCTCTAACAACCAGATCTCTGACCCAAAAAAATCAGGCTTCCCATGGAAGTAACTTGCCTGTCAACAGATGAAATCTCTGGACATGAAGCCTCTGGACATCCAGTTCTGCACAATGCCCGCCTTTGATGGAGCCCTACACCCGCTTTCCTTATTCCATGCACGAGACATCTATTCATTCCCACAACACAAGCAAGGAGGATGCCCGCCTGCAGTCACCACATTGCTCAGATACATCACCAGAGCACACGATGTCCTTTGCAGCAAACAAGACATGGGTCCTAAAATGAAAAGTAATGACATCACAGAGACAGTGCTATGCAGATTAGGAGCTAGGGTGATGATTAAGTTGCAGACACAGTGTCTGGCATTTTGTGTCATTCTTCTTTTGAGCTCTCAGCCACGGTGTAATGCATATGTCATTGTTCTTAGGCTTATTTACATGTTTTGCCCAATTCCAAATTCTTTGGTTTACCTTTGTTAATTTCTTCTAATTTTCTGTTCCTTCATTGCACCCATGATGGAACAAAGCCAGTTCTCAGTATGGAAGTCACCACATAAACAGCTTGGACTTGATGGGGCCCAAACAACTGGCAGGGGAATCCTCCTACAGGCCATGTTTAACAACATTAACTTCAGCCGTTGATATCACTGCAATCTATAGGTCTCCATTCCAGATGGGTTGGACCATAAAACAGAATGTTACCAAAAGAAGCAAAATTTGAAAATCCAGCCCACAAAATGTGTGATTTCTTTTGACACGACACTGTTGAACCTTTCCATTTTCATCTACCTGCCTCTTTGCAGGGCTCCTCCACAAGGTGTCTGCATTGGAAAGCATGTATTGCATGCATAAGGTTCTTCTCATGCACTCCCTAGGGTAGACACTATCACTGAGAATCTCAAAGCAGCCCCACTTAACTTCATGGTGGTGGGGTATCTGAATCCCTGAAGCAGCTTTGTAAATCTTGACTTGCAAACGCAGTTGTTTGGAAACTATGACAGTCTGCCTTGGTGGTGATATGAATAATAATGATAAAATGCAGCATATATGCATTGGTCATTTAATTTAGGCTTGACTGGAGACTTAGCAAGCCCATCTTCCAGAAAAATTGATTGCCTCTGAGCAGTGCAAAGGTCTCAGAAAGAGACCTTCCTACTATTGAGGTAGGATCAAACCAGTATTACAGTATTTTCATTTGATGTGTACTAAATTTAAAAAATAATAAAAAACCAAACACGAAACAACAACAAAAACCAGCTCAACAATGTGCTTGATGAGCTTAAGACCTGCAGGAAAATATTTAATACCACACAACAATGAAAGGAATTGGTACGAAGCATAAATGGCAAAGCAGTGAAAAGAACTGACACAAAGCATACTGGCATGTACAGCAACACCCACACAATCAAAAGCATTCAAGGAAATTAAAAAAATAATCAAATGACTAAAGATCTAGCTATGCAAGGGAGTTGTATAGCAAAAGTAATCTCCATCCACAGCTATCCCAGAGATTTGAATTAGCAGGAATTTCAAGAATAGGTTGAATCAGTTGTCAAAAGAAAAAAAAGAAAATTAATAGGGGGAGAAAGAGAACTCAAAAATACAATCAAATACCCCACTCAACCTTTTTAGTTCATCTGTATTTCAGTAGACACATTTAGAGGTGCATTTGACCCCAAAACTTTGGGGGCTAGATTTTGGGGTGCTTCAAAATTGGTAAGATATCACAGAAAAGTTTGTATTTGGCCTCAGTCCCAAGCAAAAAAATCTAAATCAAATCCTTTCCAAATTTTGGCTCTGTTTGATTTAACATCCCAGTTTGGATCCAAATCTATACTAAGTCTTTACTTCTGTCACTTCCTATCATGTCACAAAAGAAGAGCATACATCTGGATGCAATGTAATAATAAGACCAAACATAACAAACACTGCAATGGCTACCTTTACAACTTAAATGCTCTGGGTTTTTTCATGTGATAAGCTATGCACTGGGGATTTTTGGAAATTCAGGGCATAAAATGCAGGAATGTCCAATGAGCCCCATTCAGTTCCATGACAGCATTTGTCTCTTAGTTACAGCAAGGGTAATATTATCAGCACCAAGCAACCCAGAAGAAAATTATCAATTGGTTACCAAGAAACCTAATGATTTCATCAATATTATTTTACCAGTTTCAAAGGTCATTTGGAGAAGTAATGCCACACGAAATGTGCTTGTGAAGTGGGTGATGTGTGGGTGGCTGTTAAGGGTCAACACTTCATTTCTCATTTCTTTAATTGATACTTCTGAATGAGTATTAATTGAGCTGCAATGAGAAGAGTGTGCAGTTTGACAATGCAAGTGACAGGATGGAAGTGCCATTTGCAGAGTGTATATAACCACAGCTAACACCCTCAAAGCGTTAATTCCATTTTATGTCTTTCACATTTAATAGCAAATTTGCCATTTAATCTTTAAGACAGAAGTTACTTATTCTCAATCTACCTCTCACTTGCACTGATATAATCTCACGCCACTCAGACTGGCCTGTGGCATGAAGCACATCACACTTTCAAATCAGGTCCATTTTTTCATTAGCTCATATCCTTCCTGAGATGCCCTCCTTTACAGATGGCTGATCAGCAATCAACACTAGTTTGTTTCAATCAGAAAAGCAGCCGTAACTTCTCATTTAAAGACTGTTCCTGGAGAAGCGCATTAGTTGAAGGCATAAAGCTGGCACTGGGGCAACAGTGACTCTCACAACTGATTTCTTTTAGGATTTTTTTTAAAGAGATAGACCTCTTTTTATGTGGAGACCTGTTTTTTATTTTAAAAGGAAGCATAATGAAATCCATGCCTTTGCATGGAAGCTCTTCCTGTAGCATGGGCAGGTGCCAATAGACTGTAAATCTGAAGAGTGAATACAAAAGGTAGCAAAAGCCCAGGAGGAAGCCAGGGAATAGTTCCCATATGTATGTGCTGACACTTTCTCCCTCTCTGTTCCTCCTCCAGCAATGCAGTGTGTTGCCCTTTGAGCCTACTTGACTGAGGTTAAGCATTTACACTTTTTCAGAGGACAGTCAGTCCACTCAGGGAGATACTGGCTTTCATAGCAGGAGTCTTCAAAATTATTTCCTCTCTGCTTGGGCAGCTCAAAAACACACGTGCACAGAAGCAAAGGTCGGATGTCATCCAAGTGGTGTAAGAGTGCCAGCTAAATGCTTGGGATATATTTTTATATTGGCCTCAGCTCAGCCTCCAATTCCACAGGAATCTATTTGGCACCCACAATTCTCTCCAGTGCATTAACCCTGGGTGCAAGTGATAGGATTTAGCCTTCCAGAACTGACTAGTGGGTGCAGTCAGATAGCTAGATAACTTAATGATATCATTTGCACTCACAGGTAACTACTAGGTAGGAAAGAAACCTGGAGTTGTTGGAAAAAGACAGAAGAAGAGACAGAGGTCGTTTTCCTCTCTCTCCCCACCCTACCGAACCAGATTTCTTGTATTCAGTGAAGAATTGCTTTTTAGCTTGCAGTCCTGAAAATATAGAGCTTCTCATTGCTTCTTTCCCTGTGTTGGCCATTTGCAGTTGAGTGCATCAGTCTCCTGCTCAGTCTTTCTCCTTCTGTTTGCACAAGCTGGCAATCCACAGGCTACCCACCTTTCTTTCCATACTCCCTGCTTTCTCCTCTTTCATATCACACACATACCTGCTTTTATATTTGAGCTCATCCCAGCGGTAGCTTTTGCCTATTCCCATCTGCCCCTACCCTTCTGGTTTTTAATTGCTTGTTAATTCTGTATGGCATTTTTCTTTTTTTTCCAACTGCTGATTATTTTCTGATACACTGTTTTTTCAGCCAGATCATCTTTTACCCACTAATCGCCCTATTCCCTAGGCCTTTACCCACATCCCTTACTTTATTCTCCCTTGCCCTCTCCCAATTTCTTCCATGCAACCAAACCTGCCTTCAAAGAAACTCAGGAGAAATCTGTCTCCTTGCACCTTGCCCTGGTTGATGTTTTACACCAGAAAGTATGTGTGATGTCACCCACATGTCATCGTCTCATCCATGATTGCAGGGGGATGGCATTCACAGGCTCATGGAAGCGGTGACTAAAAAAAGGACCTCTTCACTAACTGAGGTCTGTGGATTCAAGGAATAGACACAAAGAAACTAAATTAATAAAATTATGATGGTAAAACCTGCATTGGCAAAACGCATTCTGGCAAGCCAGAGCTTCTCTAACCAGTGGATGTAGACCCACCGTGCACGCCTTCTTCAGTTTCCATGAACTCCTGCTACTTTATACCTAAACCAAATGTGAGCTGAGTCCAAAGATACTCTGAAACTTAATTACTACTTCAGTTTAGTATGAAGCTGGTGCTCAAATGGCTGAATTATACCATTTGGAAAGGACAATTGGTTATTACACTTATCAGATTGTTTGTGACAGGAATGGGTTAATTTTCCTAACCTTTTCTGTTCTTGTTCCACTCACAGGGTTGTCAAAAGGATGGATAAACGTGTTGCTATTTTCTGGTTTTGTTTCAGTGTCTATCACAAGAGTGGACCAATTTCATACCATTTGCTGCTTTCATTACTGTCTCAGGGTTGTCACAAGAATTGATAAATTTCAGACTGTTTTTCTTGTCCTCATTACAATCTTAAGGTTGTCATGAGAATGAATTGATTTTGTGCCATTTTCTGTTCTCATTACAGTCTTTGTCATGAGAATGGCTTCATTTGGGGCCATTTTTGTTCCTGTTACTTACAATCTTTTGTCACAAGAACAGGGATTATTTGATGAAAATGAGAAGACAGCATCTCGGACACTGAGATTCAGGGATAACTTGTTCTTGTGACAGAGATCATAACGAGGACAGAAAGCAGTACAAAATGTATCCATTCTCAGGATGATTTTAAAGGTTGTGATTTTATGACCCTGATTGTGCCAACTGGCTTCACCAGGAGATTTTACCATTTTCACTGTAGTAACCACTACTTCCTTCAGGCTGCTGGTAGATTTCTCACTACTCAGCAAGGGAAGATACATTTATACAGGGGCTATTGTTGCTGCCTGTTTTGAGCTTCCCCTCCCCCCTCCCAAAGACAT